>NW_019396063.1:0-82821 GCF_000591075.1 Eurytemora carolleeae | reverse complement strand
GATACCCAGGCATTTGGGAAATTTCCCAGATACCCAGGCATTTGGGAAATTTCCCAGATACCCAGGCTTTTAAGAAATTTCCCAGATACCCAGGCATTTGGGAAATTTCCCAGATACCCAGGCATTTCCCAAATACCTATTTTAATAGAAAATGTAAATGCTGTCGTGACATGCAAAATTGAAATAGAAAGTCGTCCTCATTGTATTGATATAATTACCTACCACTGTATTATATAAACTTTAACTTTTAAAGATAATCCCACCTTAAAGTTTTCATCCTCAAAAGTATCTCCATAAATAGAATAACCACCAGTGCCGTCACCGCTACATTTTGTAACATTTTTTTAAAATTATCATTTTCTTTTGTAAGTAAATTCATTTTATGGTAATTATGGACCTAGACGGAATTTCAAGTGACCCTGAACAAAAAAGTGTCATGAACGATGAACAACGGTACCATAAAAGCTTCAAATGACCCAGAATGAAGAAGATGTCCAGGTTTTTAACTTTCAAAAATTATTATTTTCTCTAGAAATTAACTGGATAATTTCTGTTTCAGAATCAATGAAGGAATAAGTTCTGCAGAGTCTTGTTAGTCAAGCATGCTCCTTTTTAAATAAAGGTCCACTCGAAAATACAACAACAGTCACTTTAAAGAATTTTAGTGAATTTTAAAAATTTAAAGATTTTACAAATGATTCCTTACTTTGTAAAGTCTCCTCCCTAACAATACAGATGTTGATTAATAATTAAATAATTCTTATTTAATTAAACATTTATCAGTTCCATGATTTGCAAATAACTGGGAAACCGGAAATAGTTTAATTTGTTCATCACTGCTGATATTTGCTGTAATTTTGTTTTCGTGATATTTGCAATTTCCTTGATTGCAACATTGCAAAATTTAAATTTTGTGATTCTTATCTCAAAACTATTTGATTTAATTTTGAATTATGGCTGATAACTGATTGTTTCAAATTTCAATTTTTTAATCCCTAGATCTTTACAACCTGATGGTTCAAACCATTGATATTAAAATGTTGACGTCTTGATGTAGCAGATCTGAGGTGAACATCAGAGTGCAAAGATATAAAGATTAAGAAAATTAGAGTAATTAGTTCCTGTTTGAGGAATTATTGTTACCATTTTACTCCTATAAGACCATTTAACTCGAAGTGAAAAAGAAAATTCAAGTATCTCAAAACTTTTGTTATTCTGATCATGTTTGCTTCAAAACTTCTGATCATGTTTGCTTCAAAACTTCTGATCATGTTTGCTTCAAAACTTCTGATCATGTTTGCTTCAAAACTTCTGATCATGTTTGCTTCAAAACTTCTGATCATGTTTGCTTCAAAACTTCTGATCATGTTTGCTTCAAAACTTCTGATCATGTTTGCTTCAAAACTTCTGATCATGTTTGCTTCAAAACTTCTGATCATGTTTGCTTCAAAACTTCTGATCATGTTTGCTTCAAAAACTTCTGATCATGTTTGCTTCAAAAAACTTACGGTATGATTTAAAATTAGTAAATGTAACTATGGCTTACAGAATGGAGTCTTTGCAACAAACTTTAATTTTCTAATCATAACATCGTTGCAACCTGATCGTGCAAACCTTTGATATTTCAAACTTAGATTATTTGATCTAACAAAATTCAAAGTTTGGAACAACAAAGGTTTATGACATTGAGTTGCAAAAATTTAAGAATGATAAAATCAGTGATAGAGGCAAAGATTTGATTTCGTTTAAAACCCCACAATGACGTTGTTGGGTATACTACGTCGTACTACGTAAAGAGATTTAATTGATTAAAGACTGAATCAAGGAAACATGAAGAGTAGGAATTAGTATAATAGAGGAAGGTGATTAAGTATAAAATTTGCTTAATTTACACATCTAAAAACAAGTTCGCTAAAAACAAGACAAAATGTCACACCCTTTCATCTAAATGAATAAAAGTGGAAATAATTAACATGGAATAAAAACTTACCTGAATCATAAAATTTTTCTGAATTCTGTGAAAGCAAGATTGAGAATATCCTTCTCCCTAAAAAAGTAGAATAATTCGCACATTAATGTGGTTTCATATATTAATGAAAAATAACAACGTCTTTGAAACGTAGAGTTTCATTTTCATAGATAGTGTACAAATGAAACAATTTGTATACATATACAATGACTTATTTCTAAAGGAAAACTTTTAGTTGAAGTAAACATTACTAAATAATCAATCATACTAAAAAAATTAACATTTTGTTTTGACTTAAAATTTTCAAAACTATACCTTCGGTTTGCAGGCTGTGAAAATATCAAATTAAGTATAATATTATTAAAACAATAATCTTGAAAACACCCGTTATCTTTTTTGTGATTTAAATTTTCACAGAAATAGTTTTCAAATAAAAACTAAGGGATCAAGCACTTGAAATTAACCGAGTATTTGCCACACACTTTAAAGTATTAATCCTTATTTATGTATATGTAAACCGATGATGAATCTTTGATATTTCAAACTATGAATTCTGTACACACACTTTGAAGGGTTAATCCTTATATGTCTATGTAAACCGATGATGAACCTTTGATATTTCAAACTATGAATTTTGTAAGATCAAATATTGAAAGATCAAAGTTTGAAATAATCAGTTTGCAAAGATATAGGAATTATAAATTCAATTTCTGTCAGTTTCCACAGTGTTATTAAGCTCAGAGTTTCAGATTAACGCTATAAACTTTTTTAAAAATTGTTATATTTAAAGTTTAAAGATATATTTAAAAGGACTGTAAACACAATTTAAAGTGAACCTACATTACATAGAGTAAAGTGTTCGATTCACATCGGCACTGTTTAAACCTGTTTGTGAGTAGTATTAAGGAAAATATTTTTTTTTAGAAAAAACACAATTATAAATAATCATTTTTTTATTTATAAGATAAAGATATCACATTCTTTCTTGATCAGACAAAGGGTATCGTTGTAAATAAGAAATGCCACACAATAAATGGAGGTTCACCTGAAATTATGTCCTCAGTCCCTTTAAGTTTGTTTTCTTTTTTAAAACCAAGTGATAATATTAGAATTTGATATCCCTAGTTGTGCAAAATTTTCCGTAGTTTCAGGAACAATTTTACCAAATAATCCGATATTTATTCTTCCAGCCTCCTCCCCTCCTATACTCACACACATATAAACCTCCTGGAAATGGGGGAAAATATTTGAAAAAATATTTGAAAAATATGATTTATCTCATACAAAGTTCTGATGGAGAAAGGACCACTAACTTTGAGAATTAAGTTCAAAGTTTTGAATCAAAAAAATATTTGCTTCTGATTAAATGTATTTTTAATGTTTGACTAAGCGTAAAAAAGGTAAAACTATGGTTTTGTGCGTTGTTTCAACAAGAGTTTTAGTAACATCTATCATTTTTGTTGTATCTAACATGACCCTGCACTGAAGGTTCAATGTTTACAGGTAAAATTAAAAATGTGCATTGAAAAATGGCACGAAGCGCTCTAAAAGCGTCGTATAATTTTAAACATACAAAGGTAACCAGAAAAAAATTAATTCCAGTCGTCATCGTTCTTTATTTTGTAAATAAATTTTGACATGGATGGATCGTATCTACTGGACACATTATTTTAAATAATCGATTTCAAATTACACAATTTCATTATATAATGTCAGAAAGAAACCAACTTGCATTCCTGTTTTTTCTGTTTACCACTGTATGTTACATTCAAAAATGTATTCTTAAAGGGAGGTGTAGGCTTAATGCGATAAAAAAGCGCTTTTGATCGCTACTAATCTTACTTCTCTGTTGCGTCTATAAGGGGAAATTGTTAAAAACGACTAATACCGAAGAACGTAGTGTCCATACAAATTCAGAAAGATGCAAAATACAACTCGGATCGTAAACAAATCAATTTATTTCCAAACAAATCATTCAGATATTACAAACAATAGTCATCGATTATTTTTCGACGCATTCGTAAATAGTTGATATTTCATAATATTTTGTATTTTTCATGATCTGAGAGTTACTTTTGACATTTTCATATTTTCCAGGAATGTTAGAAAATCCAGCGCCAGCGAAAATTATTTTTTTTTTAATCAAAAATATTATGAAATATTAACTATATACGAATGCGTCGAAAAATAAGGTTAATTTGAATAAAATTGGAAAATTTGCTTTTAGAAAAATGTCACCTTTGTTACTTTCAGTTTTGCCATTTTTATTCTAAACATAAATCCTAATTAGGTAGAGTTTAAACCTACAATGCATTAAAACTTTTAATTCAAACTGGTAAAGTTTTGAACTGGTGGCTGGTGTAAATTAACTGTTTAATCATGGCAAGATGTAGTTCAAAACTAATAAAATGTGCTGATCTTTGCAACTTTGTATATCAATCTAAACATTTCATGAATTTTAGAAAGCCAAGATACAGAGGGTTTCCCCTAACCATAAAGTTGTTGACTTTAAAAGTCAATATGATAAAATAAAAGGAGATCTACATGGATATTTCTAACATTTATTTAATAAAACGAAAGTTTTGAAATAGTTTCCCAAGTGGCATTAAAATTGGTTGGTTTAGAAATTAACAAAAGGAATAAATGACGACTATTTGGGGGGACTTCATGGGAGTGATGTAGAGCTTCATGTTGGTGGAGTAGATCTACAGGAACTGAAACAGCAGGGCTTATCCAACCTAGTAGGCAGTGATCGCGGTTTTATCATGAGGTGGAGCTTCATGTTGTCTCTGGTTTACATGATAAACTGGGAACCCTTCGGGTAAGCACGTCTGCTGCTCACTGAGTATCTGCGTCATCATCATGAAGGAGTCATGGGTTGAGATGGAGTTGTGGATGTCTTGAGTGTTTGTAGCTGACTGCCGGGGCTGGGATCTGTAGAAGGGGGGGGGGAGAAGAAGCGGGGTTTGACATGTGGGCACTACGTGGAGGAAATAGATCTTGAGTACGCATACATCTAGAGAAAAGGCTAAGGCATTTGAATCGGAAAAATCGTCTTCCTTATATTTCGAATTAATTTTAACAAAAGTATATGTTCCTTGGTTCTTTTCTGAAAAATTTGATTAAAGGAATTGAGTTTTTGCCACAAACTCAAATCTTCTGATCCAAATATCTTGCAGTCTGATGGTGAAAAGCTTTGATATTTCAAACTCAGATTATTTTCTCTATAAGTATAAATAGCTTGAAATATCTTAGGTCTACGAAATTGGGTTACAAAGATAAAGAGATTAGAAAATCAGAGTTTGTGGCAAAAACTCAATTCCTTTTATGCTCTAAATTAAACAGGAGTTCTTGCCACAAAGTTTTATTTTCTAATCCCTATATCTATATCTATATATGCTATCCAATATGTCGGAGACTTTTATATTTTAAACTTGTTTCGCGACCAACATGGTCTCGATCTGTTGATGAATCTACCCTGGATTTACTGGTCTCGATGATGAGTTGGTTCTGGTTTAGAGACGTGAGATCTGTCAAGTTTGCAGTATGCTCTGTCTAAAGAACCGGTTTTATTTTGTGTTTGCCTATTCTCGTGTTACCGTACAGCCTATTGTGACCATAGCAGTTATTAAACATGTTTTCGTGTTGTTTCCGTGATTACAATTGCAGCATAAATGCGTTGAAAATGAATGTGTTATATATTTTCAGAAAAAAAACTTTTTTGACTTGAGATTTATTCTTCAGAAAATCCTATCTAGAAAATTTCTCTATGTCTTGTCATAAAGATCGGTTATAGTTTTTAGGTTTATGGAATCTTTAGGGACCCACTTACTCACCGTAGTTAGTGATTATCTGATAAATTAGGCAATATTCTGTTCGATAGCAGTGAAATTTAGCTCATCTGAATGAACTAAAAGTAAACATGAAAGAGGACTATTGATATATGTTTTTAAAATGTCAAAACTACATGTAGGCCTCATTAATATAACGATTTAGACCTTTATGTTGTGTTTTTCTTTAAATTTATATTTAATTTAAAAGCTATAAATTCTTTATAGTTTTTTTCATAGAATTCATACATGGGGACTTTATGTCATTTTAATTGTTTGTTTGTCCATTTGCCTCTATCTAATGTGTTTCGAGTCTCACCGTCGTGTCCCTAGAGAAACATCAACCTGTACGTATGAAAAAGTTAAAAAACATATTTTGCAATTTTTTATCTTGCTCTCTAGTTTTCATAGTATAAGTTCTGAAAAAAATCTGTTGGGGTTTTAAAATTAATTCTTAAATTCAAAATAGAAAATTCAAAATCTATCAAAACCTTGGGTTTAAATAAAATTTGCTTGTAATGTAATTTTTCATCTGTTTACAAAAAAACGGTTTGGGAAAGGTTTTACCGATAAATTTGAGGTACTTCGCTGAACTACCTACTGCCGCAACCGGTTCACATTTGAACCACCGATTCAAAGTTAAAGATTAAGGATCAGGATATAAATCGCTCATTCAAATTTGAACTGGAGGTCGGCAGTTTAAATTCATTAAATTCGGTTCCAGATCAATTTAAGAGAACACTGAAAATTATCGAAAATTAGTAGAATTTTTCGAAAATTTGTCCAAAATTGTTTGCTGGGATAGAAAAAACAATAGACACGATTTTCAATCCATTTTTCATAGGATATGACTAAACATTTGCCAACTTTTAACATTATTTTAGTTTTGAGAAACAAATACGTTTAGATACATTACATTTTGACTTCTTATATATCACTCTCCCTGTTTCGATTTAGCAAAGTTTAGAACACATTTACATCACTTTTCTAGTGATTCGAAAACATTTCAGTGACATAATATAATTTAGAATGTCGTCTTTTCTATAATTCTGCTTTGAAAAGACGATCGAATATACATATATTGTATAATGTATATGATTCTTTGGTTTTCATGGCACCTAACATTTTACGATTTAAAATGATTTTTTAAAAATTTTGTTTGGAATATCGAACTTCCATATCTTGAAAATTGTGTAAATTTCAAAATCAACTGTTTGAATTTTATCTGACTTCAGAATAACATTTAAAAAATTAATAAGAAATAACATGGTGTTGAACTCAGAATGTACTATTGTGGGGAATTCATTTGAGACGTTTTACGGTGTTTATTTGGGAAGCAAGAGCGTAAATTCAATCTTTTAAATCCACATAGATTTTCCATTTTGGAGGGATAATTTTGAACATTGTTTTTTAAAAAATAATTAACTCTATCATCAAAGAAAAGTAATCTTATTCAGTTAGTAGGTTCTGTAATGTCTCATTGTTCGCAAACATTTTCAGAGATATCCCCCAAATTTTATTGAAAAGACGACATTTGAAGTGTTTGAAGAAATTTGCGAACACATTTTTATTGATTAATAAAATCCAATATAATGATAAAAAAGAAATAATTGATAATGATTTATTGACTTTCTATTGAGAAATATGTTCCTAAACATCCAATTAGTTTAATTAAAAATTTTTGTAACATTTTTCGCCGTTGTTATTGAATGATTAAAAAAACGATTCTTAAAATGATCTCTCCAGAATGGACAATGAAGGAGGATGTTAAAAATTAAATATGCACTCTCGCTGAGCAAATATTCACCGTAAAAACGTCTGATAGGTCTCAAAACAATCCTAAAAAATTTCTTTACAAAACTGCATTTTCAGATCAACTACCATACAATGCCAGTCACTCCCTTCAAGGGAAATTATAAGTTATGAGTGAAGACATGTTTAATTTTATTTGTCCATATGAATTGTGCATTTTGTATTTATTATATTACAAATTTACCCCAAGAAATTTCAGCGTAAACATATGATGGTGTGCGGCATTGCGTGGTTGACGCACGGTAATTATTGATTTTAGTTTTATTGTACATGTTGGTAACACTAGCTTTCTCTGACCCCCCTGACTCCCCCTGACTCTGTAGTAAACACCTACTCCATAACAAGTTCTCGAAACGTATCTATCCAGGTACAATCCGTCCGCTATCAAATTCAACCAGGACTGAATCCCAGGCTCTAAATGCCACACAGGGACACAAGCCTATGCTATACAACAAGCTTTTAGGGTTCATGATATTCGCATGAATACAGGTCATTTTTGCAATATCATAATAAGTGGCAGAACTGATAGTGAAAATATCTAAAAATACTTAAACCCCCTTTCCCAGGAATTCATGAATCGCTAAATTGCAAAACTGGGTGGACTTCTTGCCCCCCTACAGGGGGGGGCAAGCCTTCTTAATGGCATGCCCCCCCTAATCCGGATTGCAAAATAGGGTGGACTTCTTGCCCCCCCCCTACAGGGAAGGGCTTGGGGGGCAGGCAAGCCTTCTTAAGGGAGTGGCATGCCGCCCCCCTTAAACCAGATAGGGGGGCCTTGCCCCCCTTGCCCCCCCCCCACTGATTATTAGTGAATGTGATTATGATTAATTAATTTGTGAGTAACTCAGTTACTACTTGAGATTGATTGCGGATAAACGGTGTAATAGTCGGTACAGTCCGGTGACCTAAAACCTGTGAATTGGGGCTCATTTGGCCAGCATGTTTGAGCTCGGAGCAGACTGGAGCATAAGACAATCATATTACGTATTTACTGTCAAAGTCAAAGTTTAATATACTTCTTTAAAAGATTCGTGAGAATAGATATAACGGACTAAAGCTATCCGGGAACTTCTGGATCAACATCCATCCCATGGTTTCGTCTCCGGTTTACGGTTACTCATTGTTTAATCTATACAAGCTTATACAAGGAGATATATTTCATACTTTAGCCGTATCAATACTAGAGTTTAAACTTTAGCAGCTACTAGCTAGTGTCCATTTTATTGCCCATTGAACAGCGAACTCGTATAGAATACTAATCTATAACTAGTTAAGAAAAAGTCGGATACAAGCCGACTTTTGATAACTAGTCCACAAACTTGAAACAAAAAGTTGTAAAAAAGTCGACTTTTTCATCCCAGTTTTAAACAAGTTACAATCTTGGAACACAAGTCCTAAAAAGTCTACTTTTTTATCCTAGTTTTGACAAGTTTGAAACTTTGAACAAACGTCGTAAAAAGTCGACTTGTTCATCCCAGTTTCGGACTAGTCACAAACTTGTAATACAAAGTCGTAAAAAGGTCGAATTTATCATCCCAGTTTCGGACTTGTCACAAACTTGGAATAAAAAGTCGTAAAAAAGTCTCATCCCGTTATGATACATTTTAAGGAAAACAGCAAATTGGGAACGTTTGATAATAAGGGAGAAAGGCAATATTTGTGTAAGCGTAAATAGTGCTTTCTCCCTTTACCTATCTATCTATCTAGTTTTCTTTATATCTATCTATCTATTTGAAACTTACTTTCTATCTGTCTAAATTGCATGGTTTAGTCAGTGGTACACTGTTTACATGATAACAGTATACCTGGATTCTGAAATTCTTTTATTTTTTTTATTTTAAAGGTTGTGACAATTTTATTTTTTATTTTTTTTTTTATTTAGAAAGTTAAATTCAGAACTTGATCTATCCAACAATTCTAAAAACAAAACATAAACCATTTTTGTTTTGATTGAAGTTCCCTGTGCTATAGATAGTAGCAATCTCTGACTGTTTTGATGTCCGATCATAACTCATGAACCCCTGAACCGAATTGCTTTTAATTTTGATTAATTAGATGTCAGGAGAACCACGGGAATGTGCTTAGTTAGGTTATTGTAATTGTAAGTTGAGTGGAAAACTCTAGGTAAAAGTGGGTTCCCCAGCTAGCAGAATATATTTCTATATTACATCATTTAGTTTTTTTCTTAACTCAAGATTGATAGCAAATCGATATTTTAAAAAAAGTGTATTTTTAAACTTATAAATTCTTCCAAGAGACCAATGAGGAGACATTTTTACTTTGTTTGTATAAAATGTTTTGTTTTATCATACTATAATTAATCCTGTAAATGGTAACAAAACACACAAAAAAGATTGATAAATGAAGTTCAGTATTTGTAGGTTAGAAGTTTACTCTATCTGTATTTATTATTTAAAAATAAATTGATTACATGTAGATATTTAATAAATGTATATTCAGGGGTCGAAACTTTTTTTTAAATTTGCGTAGAAAATTATAAAATACAGTATATATATTTTTTACAGAAAAATGGCAGAATATTAAAAAAGAGATTATTAAAAAATAATGAGTATCCGGTAAGTAAAGGAACTGAGTCTTTACTCATTAATTTTTTTCCAGAAATTTAAAGGTTGCAAGATCTCACGCTAAAATCAATGAGAATTTTTCCAATTACTTATCCAAAACTTAATAACAACTGAGGTAAAATCAGAGACCAGGGCGTTACGACACTTTATAAGTCTTGAAAATCTAAACAACTTTTCGTAAGCCAGACTACATCTCAGGATTTAAAATGATTGAAAATGTGAATTATTTATTTTAGGTCCATGGAGCAAAAATATGGGCAATACTTGTTTCAAAGGAAGAATAGGAATTGCCAACAGGTATTCTCACTTTTAACCAAATTTTGTTCTTATTATATTCTGATTAAATTTTGATTCTTCTAAAAATATTCTGATTAAATATACTGCTCATATTCTGATTTAAATATGAACTAATCTTTGGCTTAAATTTACCTATAATTAAACATAGTTATGAGAACAAAAATGCTGGGTCTAACAGTAACTTTTAATGCAAAACTCTTTGTGTTAGTATTCTGTATGCTTTATATATTTTTGTAAAAAGGTGTGAATACTCCACCCCCCACCCCCCCCCACCTCAACGCTTTTAACATTTAAAACTAATTGTGTGTAACAATAGAAAACTAAAACAAAAAATATAAAATTCGATTTTCAGAACAAGAATATCTGAGAAAATGCTTGATTGAATGATCGGCTTTGGCTGATCCTTCTAATGATAGTTGGGCTTAAGATCCTATAATTGATTGATTGATTGATCAATTTTGGCTATATGCCTATTTTTGCTTGGGTTTAATCCTATATTTGATTGGTTGATCAATTAGGTTAGGACTATCCAATAATTTAGTTAGTGATCAAATGAACTATCCACCAACTGATAATGGTTGGATTTTATCCTGTAACAATTGAATTATTGATCTTTTAGGACTATCCACCAACTGATGGTTGGATTTAATCCTATAAAAATTGAATTATTGATCTTTTAGGACTATCCACCCACTGATGGTTGGATTTTATTCTATAACAATTGATTAATTGATTTGCTAGGACTATCCGACTACTTATGGTTGGACTGGATAATGCTGGAAAGACGTGTACAGCTAAATCTATTGTTGGAGAAACCTTAGATAATGTTGCTCCTACTGTAGGCTTTAATAAAGTACAACATAAATATAAGGTAACTCAAGTTTAACACAGGAGCATTGCCCGTTGGAGAAACCTTAGATAATGTTGCTCCTACTGTAGGCTTTAATAAAGTACAACATAAATATAAGGTAACTCAAGTTTAACACAGGAGCATTGCCCGTTGTGCAAGGTATGCTATACCTCAATAACTTTACGATAATGATGACCGAATTTAATTAATTTGAGTCATCGCTGAACTGCTTGCCGCGGTATTTGAATCACAAAGTCAAATCCTTCCTGACCTTCAGTAGGTGGTTGAGCGACGTTGCTTGAATTCATTTAACTCGGTCACAAGATTTTAATACAACTATATGTATTTCCAAGGTTTCCAGATAACTATTTATATTTCCAGGGTTACAAGATAACCATTTATATTTCCAGGGTTACCAGATAACGATTTACATTTCCAGGGTTACCAGATAATTATTTATATTTCCATGGTTTCCATATAGCTATTTATATTTCCAGGGTTTCCAGATACCTATTTATATTTCCAGGGTTTCCAAATAGCTATTTATATTTCCAGGGTTTCCAGATACCTATTTATATTTCCAGGGCTGCCAGATACACATTTTGTTTCCAGGGTTACCAGATAATTTTTTACATTTCCAAGGTTACCAGATAACTATTTACATTTCCAAGGTTTCCAGATAACTATTTATGTTTCCAGGGTTTCCAGATAACTATTTATGATCTGGGTGGGAGCAAAAGTTTTCGTGGAATTTGGAATAAATACTATCACGAGGTAAAATTAACCTAAAATTTAAAACAGAGATCACAGAAGAATTATTCTCTGTAAATGTGACTTGCGGCTTTATGCAGCTAAAATAAGGAATGAAATTGTCAGAAAAGGTTTGAAGGGTATCCTAGTAAATGAGACAAGACACTTTACAAATGGAGTATTTCAGTCCCTTAAGTGGACTGTAAGCATAATTTAGAGTGAACCTCCATGCAAAGACGACAAAGCCAGATTCACAACGATACTTATCAAACATTCATCTGTTCAATAATGTTGAAGATAATAACGTTATTTTTCTAGGTTAACAGTTTTATTATTAGTTTTCACTATTATAAACATTGATATACTTAATGCGAATCAGTGCATCTTCATCTTTGCATTGAGAGTGACCTGAATTACGCTTACAATCGATTCCCGTTAATTGCGAAATATCAAAACGTCTCCTAACATTTGAAATGTTGAAGTTTTTGTCTATATCTATGATAGATTATTAAAGAAATATCAAGGTAAAATATGATTTATTCTAAAAACAAAAAAGTCTCTTGATCAACCATGTGAATAGTAGAATACTAGAAACCCAATATTTTCCCAGAAGTATTAAACAAGAATGGTTAGCAATAGCAAGTTTCAGCTGTCTTTGTATTAAAACTGTGAATATCTGTTTAATATATATATATATATATATATATATATATATATTGGAGAACAATGCACATTATAGGCTTAAATTGAGAGCTAAATCTTTAATATCAAAATGGCACAAAAGAAAAATGGCCCAATTCAATTTATTGAGTATGTCCCAAAAAGTCCTAAAACAAGTTTTTTGACGAAAACGACATCAGTTTGAGAAAAGGAAAAAACGACTTAAAAACTCGTAGATTATTTTTACAATAAGAATAGTAGTGACAAAAAGTAAGCTTTGAAGAAATTGGTGTCAAATTAATATCTACTAACATTTTTTAACCCGCATATACATATATTGACATCTGTTTATTAAATACAGAAAAAAGAACAGTAAAAGAGATATTATTTTGTATATTTCAGGTTCATGGTTTAATTCATGTATTTTTTTAGTTTCTTGGTTTTATTTTGATATTTTTCATGTTCATGGTTTTATTTTTGTATTTTCATGTTCATGATTTTTGTATTTTTCATGTTCATGGTTTTATTTTTGTATTCTTTAGGTTCATGGTTTTTATTTTGTATTTTTCAGGTTCATGTATTTATTTTGATGTTTTTTAGGTTCATGGTTTTATTTTTGTGATTGATAGTTCAGATGCTTCCAGGATCCAGGAGTGTAAAGATGTTCTCAGGTGAATTGATTCTTAGCCACAAACTTAAATTTTCTAATCCATATATCTTTGCAAAATGATGATGTAATTCTTTAATCTTGAAATGCAATCGCAAGGATTTTGTTGTTGAAGAACCACAGAGAACTGCAAAAAAAAATAACAGAATTCAGTAATCCTGTAAAATTATCATATCTTGATTTTTTGTTGTTGAATAGATCCACAGAACTAGATCAGAGGACGAATTAAAAAATTTTAGCCGCGGTTTAAATTTAAGCTGCGGCTCAAAATTTGTTGTTTCCACTTAAATTTGTATTAAATGTTTCAAGACTTAAGCCGGCGCTCAATTAAAACCGGTTTTTGAGGGATTTGAGACACTGCTTAAATTCATTAAATTTAGACACTAAACTCATAATCGACCAAGGCTGATGGCTTTAAACAATTGTTTTCAAAAATTGTTTGTCCGCAAAAACTAAGCCTTTAGAATTAAATGTATTCGCATGTTTCCATGGAAATGTGTTTTTATTTTTTTTGGCGTCCACGTCATTCAAAATAAAAAAGTTATTGATTGAATTTTACGATGAAAACTAACATCTTTGGAGGATTTAGATTTTTTATGAATTTATCAATATATTTATAAAGGAATTGAGTCTTTGCCACAGACTCTGATTTACTACTCCCTATAGTTTTGCAACTCAATGTAGTAGAACTTAGATATTTCAAACTATGAAATCTGTTTAAAGTTTAAAATATTAAAAGACAAAACCGTGAAGTTGCAAAGATATAGGAATTAGAAAATTTAATTTTGTGGCAAAGAATCAATTTTTTGATTTTGATAATCTTTTATTTTTCAGGGAGATGTTGAACCATGAGCTGGTTCAAGGAAAACCTATTCTGCTTCTCTGTAATAAAAGTGAAACCTTAGATAATGTTGCTCCTACTGTAGGCTTTTAAAAACTTGAGAGGGGAAAAGAAAGGAAGTATGAGGGGTGTATAAGTTACAAGTTCAGTAATAATGTGGTTTTTATTATTGATCATGACTGCACGTGAGATTTATGGAGATTAGAAAAGCCTTGATAGATTAAAAACTAAAGAAGGCATTTTTTATCCAATTCTTATTTTTTAAGTATTAATTTTGTTGTCATGCTAAAAATAAATATCCGTGTTTAAAGGGACTGTCGTTGTATTATCAAGTGACCTTACATCTGAGGAGTGGCATTCACTACAGTGTACCTTAAACATTAAGCTTAATCAATAATGTGGAAGATAATGTTCTTTTCTACTCTGAAATGTTTTTCATTTCATCGTTTCCGAAGTAGAAATGCGCAAGTCAATTTATAGGGAAACACCATTTAAATTTAAAGAAATTTTCAAGACAAAGTTTATGGATGTACAAAAAGTCTCACTTTCCAAAGAAACCACAAGAGATAATTTTGATGTTTTTAAAGAGCAAAATAAGGATATCCCATTTATCCTTGATCATTGAAAGGTTTATCGTTGTGAATCGGACATTCAACTCTATAAAGAATATTAGAAAATTACGCCTACAGTCGACCCTTTAAGTATTTATTTGTTAGGATGAGATGGAGTTAGTCTCTCAGCTTGAAGTAGAAACACTAGTCAATGCTGCCCAGTGTCCAACAAGGTCAACACTTTAAAGGAACAGTTCTAGAAAACCACAAAAAGAAATATACTTATAAAAATTGGACCAATAAAAAAATAGAGAATACTAATGAACACCTACCTAGCTATATTTTAATATTCATAAGTATAAAGAAACTGAGCAATTTTGCCACAAACTATATTTTCTTAATTCCTATATCTTAAACAAAATTAGATATTCAAAATTCTCCTTTTTGATTTGTTAAACTAGAGCTATTATTACATCATAGAAAACACAATATTGACGACTTCTAGAATTTATGTTTCTTGGCATTCATATTTTACTTTGCAGAGTTGAGCAGTGTATTGCTAGCAAAGGACAAGGATTGAAGGAAGGATACAAATGGTTGGTTAAATCAGGTAAATTCACGGATTAAAGGAAGAATACAAATGGTTTGTTAAATCAGGTAAATTCAAGGATTAAAGGAAGAATACAAATGGTTTGTTAAATCAGGTAAATTCAAGGATTAAAGGAAATTACAAATGGTTGGTTAAATCAGGTAAATTAAAGGATTAAAGGAAGAATACAAATGGTTGGTTAAATAAGGTAAATTCAAGGATTAAAGGAAATTAAAAATGATTGGTTAAATCAGGTAAATTAAAGGATTAAAGGAAATTAAAAATGGTTGGTTAAATCAGGTAAATTCAAGGATTAAAGGAAATAAAAAATGGTTGGTTAAATCAGGTAAATTATAGGATTAAAGGAAGAATACAAATGGTTGGTTAAATCAGGTAAATTCAAGGATTAAAGGAAATTAAAAATGGTTGGTTAAATCAGGTAAATTAAAGGATCAAAGGAAATTAAAAATGGTTGGTTAAATCGGGTAAATTAAAGGATTAAAGGAAGGATACAAATGGTTGGTTAAATCAGGTAAATTCAAGGATTAAAGGAAATTACAAATGGTTGGTTAAATCAGGTAAATTCTAGGTTTAAAGAAAATTAAAAATGGTTGGTTAAATCAGGTAAATTTAAGGATTAAAGGAAATAAAAATGGTTGGTTAAATCAGGTAAATTCTAGGATTAAAGGAAGGATACAAATGGTTGGTTAAATCAGGTAAATTCAAGGATTAAAGGAAATTACAAATGGTTGGTTAAATCAGGTAAATAAAGGATTGAAGGAAATTACAAATGGAAGATAAAAAATCTAAAATTCTTTCAAAATTTAAATTATTTAAAATCTACGAAATTGAGAAATTATGTAAGTTTTAAACTTTAATGGAATGAATATTTTATCAGTGGTCGGGCACCAAGTCAGTTAAATATTTCATGTTCTCTAAAAATTACACAGGATGAAACGAAAGATATTTCACGTTGTATAAAAAAAATACAAATTGGATTGGAGCTGCTTTTTCCGACTGATTGAGGAAGAATAATTCTTTTTAAAATATTCTGAATGGTTCGGATAAGATTCTATTTTTCATAATTCAGTTATCTCAAAGTTCGTGGATATCGAGGGACGGGTGGTGAAGGACTCCGAGAAAGAGAATAAGAAGGAGGAGGTGAGGAGGGAGAATGCCAGGAGAAGGATTGAGGAGAAGAGAAGGTTGCAGGAGCAGGAAGAGGAGGGAGAAGGAGAGGAAGCATCAAATTCAGGTGAAATTGAGTGACTTGTCAACATTAAGAACCTTTTACTTTTACGTAAAATCCTTCAAATATCAAATTTAGATAAATCTGCAAAAAAAAACTTAAATCGATTAGAAGATCGCAATGATTAGTATTTTTTTTTATGAATCTGTCAATTTTTAAGAAGTAAAATGCGTTCGTCGTTTTGTATCATTCTACGTTTTGTTTTTAATAAATTTTTTGACGTTTTGTTTTCCACAACTTTGATTTATAGTACAAAAGTTTTGATCTCCATATATCTTTGCAACCCAATGTCGTTGACCTTGGATATTTCAAACCATGAATTCTGTTATCTCAAATAAAGTTTGAAATATAAAAGGTTTACACAATCAGGTTGCAAAGATACAGGGGTTAGAAAATTTGAGTTTGTGGCAAAAACTCAATTCTTTTAATTTATGATTGTAGAAGATATTTGTCCTCCTGGATTTGTTCCGCTTGATGATCTTCGAAAACGCTGGTCAACTCAGGATAATCCAGTCTCAGCAGCCTCTAATCTGTTCAGTAATGGGGGCAAAGCTGTCTCGAATCAGTTCAGTAATGGGAACATATCAACCTCTAATCTGTTCAGTAATGGGGGCATGGTAGGATTTTTATACATTCTCGTATACATAGTGGGAACCAGAACACAGTCGAATTATGATGGTCTATTTTTCTTTAATTATGAAATGGATTCTGTAATTTGCAAATAAACTTTTTCTAGAAAATATTGCCCTGAACAATCTAAGGGCTCAGGGGTATGTCAATAGTGGTAATTTATAAAATTCCTCAGCGATATTTAACTCTTAATTAAACGTAAGTGCAAAGATTACATTCAGTTCACAGTTTTCTGTTTCCCACTGTAAAAAAAAGGAGCTGATGACCTCACTCAAACTCCAATTTTGTCAATCTTATTATATCTTTGCAACCTGATATATTAGACCCATGCTATTTCAATCTGTTATAGTCTTATAGACCGATCAGTTCAAGTATAAAATATCAAAGTGTACACCATCAGGTTACAGAAATATCTGAATTATAGAAAATTAAAGTTTGAGTCGAGTAATCAGTTCCTTTGCGTATGCGATATTAAGAAATATTTTGAATGCATCAATCTGCTTTGATATTTGAAATCTCTTAAGCAAAATATTTTTGTTCTTCTTTGTAATCAAGGAGCATGGAATATATAACCAGGAACTACCATTTTTTTGTTTACATAAAAGTATATTGCAAAAGTTAGAAGAGCACTGTACGTAGATTGTTTAGATTACTCTCATGGAGTCTACAGTACTGCACTTTTTATTTAAACCAAAGTGTGGAGGTTTCTGATACAACTATATAGGCCTTGTCAAGGAATATAAAAATATAAGACGACATTTTAAATTTCCCGATTTCTACTTTCTACTTCTAGACGGAGAAGGTTAGGAACGGAAACAGTTCTCCTAATGGAACACACTTTTCTCAGCTCAGGGAGGAGTTTAATTCTTCATTTGCAAATTGTAATAAATTATAACTTATCCAAAAACTATATTAAATCTCTAAAACCCTTAAACCCTTGTTGAAACTCCTCGTAAACCCAAAACCCCCTGACCCCTCCCTGGTCCCTGAACCCCTAAACACCCCTTAAAGATTAACCCCCTGGACCCCTCTGAAATACTCCTCGTAAAACCCTAAACCTGAAACCTCCCTACCCCCCGCCCCTATCTGAGCCCTGCAACCCCCCTTGAAATCATAATCCCCCCTTGAAGATAGATTAACCCTCTGGTCTTCAGATTGTCAGATCTTCCAATAAATGGTTCCAACGGGAAACTAGAACTGGAACCAATACACAGGAACAATATATAGATTAAACTTTTATTCAATAAATCAATCTGAGAAAACCAGTGCAGATGCAGCTTAACAACTTCTCTTGTTCAACCATGTCTCGCAATACATTCAATCTGGTCCAAAGCATTTCTAGATGAAAAAAATTCTTTAATGTTATTTTAAAAAAGTAGCTGAACTAGGAATTACAAGTTGAATTATTTTTCGCATACATCAACTCAATACATCAACTCAATACATCAACTCAATACATCAACTCAATTGACATATTTTTTTTTAAATCACACTTTTATTCTTAAAGCATCTTACACTGATACAATGATCGGAAAACTTATTTGTTTTTTCTTCAAAAAAAAAATTTAAAAATAATTAACTTCGGAAAACATATTTCCAAAATCAAATATTTTATCCATTTACATATCAAAACTATCAATACAAATTTCAAATACAAGAATTGTGTTAAAAGTGCACTGACGTTAATTTATATTGTTGCTGATTAGGCCAAAAAAGCGTAGTCTGCTCTCCAAACTACAAAAAACGAATACAGAAATTAAATCTATAAAATCAATAGACAGTCAGGTAATCATAGAAAAGATGGGGAAATTGGAAGCGGGGAAGAATAAAATAAATATAGTGTTTAAATTTTTCTCTACTTCCAAACTTGAATAAAAACAGTAAAGTATCTATAACGCATTCATAATTTTTATTTAGTTATAAACAACGTTTAGTCAAACCGTAAACAAGAAATAAGTTTAAAAGAATGAAAATTAATGTTTAGATATCGCAGGCCTGGAGTACGGCAGAAGATCGAGGCGGAATAAGAAATTGGGGACTGGCGGAGGAATTATAAAAAGTGGAGTAAGAAACTGAGGACTGGCTCAGGATTTTTGATGAGTTCAGTTAGAAAATATAGGGTACTGGTGGAGGATTTATGAAGGGTTGAATTAGGAATCGGGGTACTGATGGAGGATTTATGAAGGGCGGAGTTAGGAAATGGGGGACTGGTGGAGGATTTATTAAGGGCTGAGTTAGGAACTGGGGGACTGCAGGTGGAGGATTTATGAAGGGCGGAGTTAGGAAATGGGGGACTGGTGGAGGATTTATGAAGAGTGGAGTTAGGAACTGGGAACTGGTGGAGGATTTATGAATTTATGAATTGCGGAGTTGGGACTGGTCGGACTGGCGGAGGATTTATGAAGGGTTGAGTTAGAAGATTTGGGACCGGGTTATGAAGGGTGGCGGAAGAAACTGGGTACTGTTGGAGGATTTTTTAAGGGCTTTGTTAGGTACTAGGGTACTGGAGAAGGATTTTTGAAGGGTTGAGTTGGAAACAGGGACGGGCGGAGATTTATGAAGGGTGAAGATAGAAACTAGGACTGGCGGAGGATATATGAATGGCGGATCTAGAAACCTATAGGGACTGTTGGAGGAAATATGAATGGAGGATTTAAAAACTAGGAACTGTGGGAGGATATATGAAGGGTAGAGTTCCCATCTTCTGGACTGGTGGAGGATTTAAGAAGAGTGGAGCTGGGAACGGGGAATCGACTGGCGGAGGATTTATAAATGGCGGAGTTAAGAACTGGGAAATGCCAATTTTAAGTATGATTATAAGACTACACTAGTACACCCAACACTGCAGATATGTTCAATAAAAATAAAAAATTTAACATGAAATATGTATTATCTAACCAGTACTTACAAGTTTTTTGTACAAATAAATTCATTATGTTAAATGCACAATTTTGTTATTTTAATTTAATAAGGATGATTTTCTAGGAATTTCTAAAAAATTGCATGTTTTCAGAATGTTTTATAGAGGAAAAGAAACTGCCTTAACATTTAGTCCTTTTCCTACTGGGGTGCATTAACATTTAGTCCTATTTCTACCGGGGTGCCTGAATATTTAGTCCTATTCCTACTGGGGTGCCTGAATATTTAGTCCTATTCCTACTGGGGTGCCTGAATATTTAGTCCTATTCCTACTGGGGTGCATTATTATTTAGTCCTATTCCTACTGGGGTGCCTGAACATTTAGTCCTATTCCTACTGGGGTGCCTGAATATTTAGTCCTATTCCTACTGGGGTGCCTGAACATTTAGTCCTATTCCTACTGGGGTGCCTGAACATTTAGTCCTATTAAACATTTTTCCTTTTTTTATTTTTTTGTCGGCATACGCGTTTTAACAAAAAAGTATATAATGACAAAATCTTAAGTTTAAAGATTGTTTTATTATATACCAACACGTGATTCAAATATAAGAAACCAAATGCATCTCACCCTGGTTAGTTTGGGGTGACTGGGGTGCCTTAACATTTTGACATACCTCAAAATTTACTGGTCTTGGGCTGTTCAAACTTTTCTAACTAACCTATAAATGCCCATCACTTCAGGTTTAAAGCTGGACTTTAATACCAACTGCCAGATTCCTCAGGCATGCTGCTTGAATGCCTTACTTAACCAATTTTAGACAAATTTTATATTTACATTCACTTCCAGTCATTACATTTCGAAGTTTTTATAACAATTTACAATTACAACAGTTTACAATTAAAAAAAGTATTCTATCCACATTAATTAAAACAACTAATAACAACTAATCCTCTGATTTCTTTACTTAAAAATTAATTTTTAGTGTATATTTTTACAAGAGTATTAAATAATTTGAAAAGTTAAACACTAAATGGGCAAAACCCTGCATTCATACAAGTTTTCAGAAATATATATGCAGAAGACAGAAAGAGATGGTCCAAGGAATTGAGTTTAACTGTCACAAACTCAAATTTAAGGACACTAATATCTTTGCAACCTGATGGTGTAATCATTTTTTCTTCAAACTTAGACTATTTGATCTAAAAGAATTAAAAGCCTGAAATATCAAAGGTGTATATAATTAATTTGCTAAGGTAAAGAGATAAAAAAAATCAGGACTTGTGGCAAAAAATCATTTCCTTCGCGTGACATTATTGGTGTAAAGCAAATTTTAGAAATAAAAAGAAGCTGAACTGCGTGGAGTAAGTTCAACCTTTACTCTATAACTCTAAGCAGATCCTGAACCAGAAAAATATTCTAAAACTAATTTACATTTTTCTCAAGATTAAAGGAATAAAAGAATGAATTAAGTTGAAAAGAAAGATTTAAAAGATTAGGCATGCGTTGTAATCAGAGTTTCCGGTTTATTCAGCTTTTAGAGTTCCAACATCCAGTCGTTAAATAATTCTATAATAAACTAAATATATTCATTTCAGGGCATTCAACGTTCAACATTGTTAAAAAAAATGAAGATTTAGATGATGTTTTAACGTTTCTAATAAACTTTAAAATTAAAGAATAATTTACAATGCTCAAGAAATGATAAAGCTTAACTTTAATTGAAAATTTTAAATTAAAATGTTTTAAATGCTTAAAAATGTGCCGTACCCTTCTCTTCTATATGAATTATACTGGGGCATATCTCACCTAGTAGCTACAAATCTCTTATATTCAATTTGTATATACTATTCTTATATTCGGAAACCATGTGTATATACTATTCTTATATTCGGAAAACATGTTTATATACTATTCTTATATTCGGAAACCATGTGTATATACTATTCTTATATTCGCAAACCATGTTTATATACTATTCTTATATTCGGAAACTATGTTTAAACACTATTCTTATATTCGGAAACTATGTTTATATACTATTCTTATATTCGGAAACTATGTTTAAACACTATTCTTATATTCGNTGTTCATAATCCCATCTTATATTTGTAAACCATGTTAATAATCCCATCTTATATTTGTAAACCATGTTCATAATCCCATCTTATATTTGTAAACCATGTTAATAATCCCATCTTATATTCGCATACCATATTTACATACTATTCTTATATTCGTAAACCATGTTTATAATCCCATCTTATATTCGCAAACCATGTTCAAGACCCCATCTTATATTAACACATCCTGTTCATAATCTCATCTTATATTCATAAACCGTGTTTATAATCCCATATCATATTCGCACACATTGTTCATAATCCCATCTTATATTCGCAAATCCTATTCATAATCCAATCTTATATTCGAACCCATGTTCATAATCCCATCTTATATTTGCACACCATGTTCATAATCCTATCTTCTACTCGCAAACCATGTTCATAATCCCATCTTATATTTGCACACCATGTTCATAATCCTATCTTCTACTCGCAAACCATGTTATAAATACTTTAGGCTCGTGTGCACACTGAATATTTACACACATAACTCAGCAGGGATTAATACACTCTTCAATAAATTCTAAGATTTTATTTTGATTCCAATTTTAAATATGCAACCAATTAAAAAAAAAACGTTTAAAAACGTTGATATTTTAAGACTCCCCCCCCCCCTGGTGATGGTTAAGCTAAAGACGGTTGGTTTCAGTTCGTGTTCGTTGCTCCAGGTGGGAGCATTGTATAGGCAGTGATACTTAAATATATTTATATAAACAGAATATAGATAAATTAGATATATATACATATACATATATAGACGGACAAATCACACGGAGAGATTAAACTTTTTGTTGTTGATGGAATAATATTGGACTGATAAATTGATGTATTGCAGGTTCGAGTGATTATTGATTAATAATCCATGTTTTGGGGTGGAACCGATGATCAAAATATTTAGTTTTGGTTGGACGGATAAGATTAGGTTATGTAATCGGACGGATAAGTCCAGTATTGCTTATTTGGATAAGTCAATGAAGTTTAGGCTGGAATCATGTATAATATATAGTGATGGGGAAACGGATAAGTTTATATTGTGAAAATGAAATTAGATAAGATGAGTTCAAAAGTGTGGGTGGGACGGATAAATTCAGTTAGTGCAGGACGTAGTTAAGCTGGATAAGACTATGCATGTGCTGTCTGTATCATGTGGTGTGTGCTATAGAATGAATAAGTTTATTTATAGTGTGAGTAGAAGGGATAAGTTCATGTAGTGTGAGTAGATGGGATAAGTTCGTGTAGTGTGGGTAGAAGGGATAAGTTTATGTAATGTGGGTAGAAGGGATAAGTTTATGTAATGTGAGTAGAATGGATAAGTTCAAGTAGTGTGAGTAGAAGGGATAAGTTCATGTAGTGTGAGTAGAAGGGATAAGTTCGTGTAGTGAAGGTAGAAGAGATAAGTTTATGTAATGTGAGTAGAATGGATAAGTTCAAGTAGTGTGAGTAGAAGGGATAAGTTCATGTAGTGTGTGTAGAATGGATAAGTTCATGCAGTGTGAGTAAAAGGGATAAGTTCGTGTAGTGTGAGTAGAAGGGATAAGTTTATGTAGTGTGAGTAGGAGGGATAAGTTCATGTACGGTGAGTAGGAGGGATAAGTTCATGTAGTGTGGGTAGAAGGGATAAGTTTATGTAATGTGAGTAGAATGGATAAGTTCAAGTAGTGTGAGTAGAAGGGATAAGTTCATGTAGTGTGAGTAGAAGGGATAAGTTTATGTAGTGTGAGTAGGAGGGATAAGTTCATGTAGTGTGAGTAGAAGGGATAAGATCATGTAGTGTGAGTAGGAGGGATAAGTTCATGTAGTGTGAGTAGAAGGGATAAGTTCATGTAGTGTGAGTAGAAGGGATAAAGTAGCATTTTCTTATATATTGTAACACTCAATCTATATATAAATTTGGCTTGTTTGTTTGGGTGTCTGTCTGTTTGTTTGTATCCAATAAACGTCAAAACGGCTGACCGGTTTATGATGAATGATAAAAAAAAAAAAATGTGTTTTAAAGGTTTTTAATTTTGTAAAAAAAAATAATTCTTGAAAATCCGCGATTTTTTTTTAAAAATCCGCAAAATTTTTTTCTTCTTTGTTTTAAAATGTAAACAAAAAGAACATGTTCACAATTTAAATCAAAGATGGGCGCGAAGCGCCCTGAAAGCCGAGAAAGAAGGGCGCGAAGCTCCTTGAATTTTTAGTATATTATATTAAAATACTGAAAAGGGATTGAGTGTTTGCCACAAACTCTATTATCTCAGCAACCTGATGGTGTTAACGTTTGATATTTCAAACTTAGATTATTTTATCTATAAGTATTAATAGTTTGAAATATCTAAGGTCTACGACATTGGGTTCCAAAGATATAGAATTTAGAATATCAGAGTTTTTGGGAAAAATTCAATTACTTTAGTTTTCGATCGTTTGATAATCTTCATAAAGGCTAATAGGGAGGATAGATTGCTCTATAGAGTAGGTGGAAAGGACTACTCCGTATACTGTATTGCGTAGGTCGGACAGGCTTGGTTGAATCTTCTTCATTATTATCAATGTTCACACATGTTTAATGCTTAAACATAATACGTAAAAACCAAGATCTGAAGGTTTAGTTCTTCCCGCTGCATGGACTAAAATTCTGTTTTTATTTTATACTAGGCCAGACACTACGATATATTTGGGTTCTCAATTGCATAAACTGTGCGATAATCTCTGCAAAATCAAGTAAATTAGGTCAAAACAGTATTTTCCAAATTTACTTGTTGATTGAAAGCACAACGAAGTGGGAATTCAAATAGTAATAAGGCCTGTAGACGTAATTTCACGTGACCTTAAGTGACATGTCCGATGTAAAACGGTACCCCTCAATCGTAAACCTTTAAATGATCAACAAATAGGAAGATATCGTCGCATTTCTAACATCTAAAAGTGTTAACTTCTGACGCTCCAAGACTGCAATATTCCGCAAGTCACTTACAGCGAGCAGCAGCATCTATAATCGAAAATAATAATTTTTTAAATAGAAAAAGAGGAAGTCCTGCATCGGACATGCCATGGTTTAAATGGAGGTTCACTTAAAAATACGCCTGTAGTTCCTTTCAGAGGAGCCAATCACTAATACTTTTTGGCTTGATGGAACTTTACTCAGGTATGATAATAAACCAGAAATGTATTACTGATTTATTCGAAAAAACAACTATCATACCACATTTTTTGGTTTTTATAAACTATAGCTATGTACTTTGTACATTGTACACTATTTCATACTATTTATATGAAAAATAGTTAATTAGCATTTACACGATGGTGCTTATTGTATAAGACCAAATTTAACCTTTAGAACTTGGTATTTCAAGAGTTTCTAGTCGTTATTCAACTCCTTTCATGTTAAGAAACCCATGTAATCACAATCTTAACTCACAAATATGTTTGATGTATCTAAATTGTACTTCAAATTGCAATGCTATATTTATTGCGTAAGCGAAAATTCTAAGTGGAAACGTTTAGCACAACAAACATGATAATAATTCATGATTTATCTTGCGTAATTTTAGTTCTCATGAGGATACGGAAGCGTAGTTTACGCAAGTTTACGCCATTATCCCCGAGATACTCCTCTTCGTGAGAAAATACGGAGAAATAAATTCAATTGAATATTTGCCTGGTTCACAAGAATACGGAATTTATGTTTCTTAAAAATCGTTTAGATATTTATATCTATATATATATATAGATATATATATATAAAGTAGTAATCTCTGTTTGTTTGTATGTCCGATCATAACTCAGGAACCCCTTGACTGATTTTCCTCAAATGTTGATAAGGGGAACTCTGTAGGACCACGGGAATGTTCTTAGCTTGGTTTAAGAGTTCTTAGTTGAACAGGTTAACTCTTTAAAAGAAAAATTAGTTTCCAGGCAAAGCTTGGTTCCCAAGTTAGTAAATTATGAACCCCTTGTCTGATTTGCCTAACATTTGTATAAGGGAACTGGGAAGAACCACAGGAATTCTATAGGTGGAGCAGGATGAATGTTAAAGCGAAATTTTAGCTTCCAAGAAAAGCTGGGTTCCCAGAGCTAGTATATTATACACTCTTTCAAATCGATATGTTTAAGAGTAGTTTTAATTATGGAAAGTTGAACTCAAGTACTTTTCATATGCATATTAAATATTATACATGGCTGTCTTACTTATGTTAAGTGGACTTACAGTACACAATCTCAAACTAAATATATTTTTATTTTTTTAAAATTTAATTTCCAGAAGAAAAATGAAAGGCTATGCAGTCTCATCAGAAACAAAGTAAGTAAAAATAAAGTGAATATAATGAAAAATAGGTTTACGTGTATATAGAACCAAACGTCGCACGTCAAACTAAAGTAAAATTGCCTGCACGGGAGATTGAAATCTTAATTTTTTCAATAATAACTCCTCTCAATATTGAAGAGCTATTTTGAGATTACAAACCTGTTTTCAATTACTGTTATATAAGTGTAAGCGGATAAAATTATATTTTCTCATACTTGTGTGTAAATTTATAAATAGAGAAGCTGTGCCAGTGATGAATTATGAATAAATTAGTCTCAGTTTGAAATAACAAAGGTGTACATATCATCAGATTGCAAAGATATTGAGATTAGAATATTAGAGTTTGTAGTAAGTGTTTAGTTTTCTTTATTTAGTCTATATGGATTCTTTGTTCTGTAGGACACCCTATGTATAAATCTAGTTGTATGTACTTTAGGACACCCTACATATAAATCTGGTTGTATGTACTGAAGAACACCCTATGTATAAATCTGGTTGTATGTAATGTAGGACACCCTATATAAATCTGGTTGTATGTACTGTAGGACACCCTATATATAAATCTGGTTGTATTTACTGTAGGACACCCTATATATAAATCTGGTTGTATGTACTGTAGGACACCCTATTTATAAATCTGGTTGTATTTACTGTAGGACACCCTATATATAAATCTGTTTGTATGTACTGTAGGACACCTTATATATAAATCTGGTTGTATGTACTGTAGGACACCCTTTATATAAATCTGGTTGTATGTACTGTAGGACACCCTTTATATAAATCTGGTTGTATGTACTGTAGGACACCCTATATATAAATCTGGTTGTATGTACTTTGTTGGAATTATTCAAGGATTGACGAGGATATATTTTACTTCGGACTCACTGGAGCTTAAACAGTTTATTCAAGTCGATACAGTTCTACAATTAACAGGCAGATTCAAAATTACATCAAATTTAATTTTGATTTTATGTACAGTTTTTAGAAACTTTATTCAATGCTGGTAATGGTAGAATTTATAATTTAAAAAGCACACAAAAAACATGAAGTCTTATAGGTCAGAAAATCTCCGTAAAGATAATTAATTTAATGGCATAAAATACCTTAAATTTTTGCAACCTGATAACGTAGACTTTTGATATTTTAAACAAAAAATTTTGCGAAATCAAATAGACTAAGTTTTGAAATATTAAAGGTTGCCATGCCACTATAGGCTAAAAAATATAAAAAATTAAAAAACTAGAGTTTGAGACAAATACTTAGGTCCTTTGATCGAGTGATTAAAAAGTTAGAAATAGCAATATTATATATTTTCTGAAGGCTGCGTATTATAAAAATGGATTTTTAAAGTTTTCTGTTCAACGAATGTCACTGGAAAGTTTCCTAGATTAGTAGTTGAAGCATAAACCATGAGTTCTGAAGGTCTCCAAGGTTTAAATCAAGATACACTGAGAATTAAAATTGTAATTATTTAATAATTCTATTTACAATTATGTATACGCAGAATTAGGCATTACGAATTAATGGGATACCCCCTACTTCCCAACTTACCGACAAGGTCCCCCCCCCCACCCCAGAGCTCAGCTAAAATAAAAATTAACTTTCAAAACTTTTATCTTTTTCTTTATCTTCTCTTTTCTCAAAAGTTCTTATACTTTCTATAAGTTAAACTGTACACTGTACGATCCGATTTACAATTGTACAATTTTAACCTTTATTTAAGCATCATTTTAGAGATACTGTTAAATATTTTGCTAGGATATAAAGAAAGGACTTATTATTCATTCGGGATCAGGCCACAGTTTAAAGGGTATCGTTGTGAGTCAAACATAACGCTCTATATTCTAGAGTCACTAAATTATACGTTTTCAGTCCCTTCAATAAATGGATAAAATATTTAACTATGAAGAAAGGGCCACGCTGTATGTAAAGCCTATAGACTCATGAAAGGATAAAGAACGGGTTGATGAGCTTAACCTTTTGTTGGATGCACACTGCACAGTGCATCGTGGAGATATAAACGCTAAAAGTGCAAACTTAACCCTGAGAGTCCGAACCATACAATAAGACCCATGTATAATGTAAAGGATTCCTAGATAAATTTTTCTTGGCCAATGTCCATGGCGTAATCTGTAAAAAGTGCAAGCAGCTTATTAACATTAACATAATGTTCTCATCCCAGCTTAATAACATTAACATAATGTTCTCATCCCAGCTATATTGTTGGTAAAACCCAATAATGTAGAAAAGGATGAATAAATGATACAAGGTTACCCTAAAAGAATGAAACTTTATTGACGACCTGTAAATCTAAAGGTTAAATGAATGTAAGTAAATGACTGAATACTTTCTGCACAGTCGTGTCTCTGAAGTTTCATCCTTTGTGAGTAATCCTGTTCTTTAATGACAACATTATTTTATGGTCCAGCGTTTATTGAATACAAATTATTTTCTTTAAATATTCCACCATATCACACACTATAGAGTTATGGTTATAAGAATAAAAATATTTGGTTTATATACAGGGTATCCAACGAAACATGACAGTTGGTGAAAATTTTAAAATGTCTTCTTCCATAATTTTATAAGCTGTTCGATACTAAAGAGACTAATGACATTTTTTATATGACAGTTATATTATAGTAAAATTGATTTCACAGTAAAATAAATATGCGTTAAACATTTTTTTAAAGAAATAAACTACAATAAGTCTTTAATATATAATACAGTATGTGGAAGAAGATATTCAAAACTATTTACCAACTGACATGTTTCGTGGGACACCCTGTATCTAAATATGTGTGTAATTTGTGGTAGATATAATATATATGTATAACAGTTATATTAGGTATAATATTATTTGTTTTATTGCTCAAATACAAGATTTAGGATTGTCAGATTTACGATGGTTATTAGTTTATCCATTTATTTCCTTGTATTCTGAAATGTGGTTTGCTATCATGAGACAGTAAAATGTCGTCTTCGTCATTCTTTAAATGAAGATTTTTCAGTACAGAAATGTACGTATCATCTTGTACATATATGTACAGGAAAGGTTGCCTGGTATACCTGGTATTCGGTACAGTGGATATATGTACAGGAAAGGTTGTCTGCTGTACCTGGTATTATATACAGTGTATATATGTACAGGAAAGGTTGCCTGCTGTACTTAGTATTCTGTACAGTGTATATATGTACAGGAAAGGTTGCCTATTGTACCTGGTATATTGTACAGTGTATATATGTACAGGAAAGGTTGTCTGCTGTATCTGTTATTATGTACAGTGTATATATGTACAGGAAAGGTTGTCTGCTTTACCTGGTATTAAATACAGTGTTATGTACAGGAAAGGTTGCCTGCTGGGCCAGGTATTTAATACAGTTTTATGTACAGGAAAGGTTGCCTGCTGTACCTGGTATTCTGTACATTGTATATACGTACAGGAAAGGTTGCCTGCTTTACCTGGTATTAAATACAGTGTTATGTACAGGAAAGGTTGCCTGCTGGACCTGGTATTAAATACAGTGTCTATATTTACAGTAAAGGTTGCCTGCTGTACCTGGCATTCTGTACAGTGTTATGTACAGGAAAGGTTGCCTGCTGTACCTAGTATTCTGTACAGTGTTATGTACAGGAAAGGTTGCCTGCTGTACCTGGTATTCTGTACAGTGTATATATTTACAGGAAAGGTTGCCTGCTGTACCTAGTATATTGGTCAATGTATATATATTTACAGAAAAGGTTGCCTGCTGTACCTGGTATTCTGTACAGTGTTATGTACAGGAAAGGTTGCCTGCTGTACCTAGTATTCTGTACAGTGTTATGTACAGGAAAGGTTACCTGCTGTACCTGGTATATTGTATAGTGTATATATATTTACAGAAAAGGTTGCCTGCTGTACCTGGTATTCTGTACAGTGTATATATGTACAGGAAATGTTGCCTGCTGTACCTGGTATTCTGTACAATGTATATATGTACAGGAAAGGTTGCCTGCTGTACCTGGTATTCTGTACAGTGTCTATATGTACAGGAAAGGTTGCCTGCTGTACCTGGTATTCTGTGGATGTATTCTGGCAGGCCTGGGTGCTATGACCTGTGTGCTCTACTGGAAACTAGGATTTGACGGAGGAAAATATCATCATTTTATTAATTATATATATTTAAACTTGAAAAATGAGAAAAAAAATTTAGCGCCAAAATTTTAATTTAAAATGACACTCTTTCATCATTGTCTTTGTTCACCCTCAAATCTGAATGAGTTATGAGATAGCTGTTCTTTTCTAATTTGTTAAATACAATAACAATTGCCTAATGACAGCTCTGAGACGATTTACTCTGTCACTTAATTCTCCTGTTAAATGAGACGCAAAAATCACTTTTTTTTGCCAATTTTTTTATTTTTTTTTGGTAATCCTCTAAATACCCTTTATTCCTAAATAACAAGACCTCAAATATCTAGTTTTTTTGTGAATCTAATAAAAATAATTTAATCTTTTCCACGAATTAGAATTTCTTAATTCCTATATCTTTGCAACGTTTGTTATTTCAAACTTAAGTTATTTGCATTAACAGAACTCATGAATTTGAAATATCAAAGGTCTACACGACGTTGTTTTGCACAAATATAGGGATTAGAAATTTAGAGTTTTTGAAAAAGAAAAAATGTCTATGGCTTAAATCTACATAAGGCATGAACAGAATATTATTCTTTCTTTTGATTAAATAAATTAAATTAAAGTTTTAATTTAAATGAATTTTAAACAGGAGTTGCTTGGCGAGATAATCCAGCAAAACAGTTTGCATGGCATCCAATCCTACTTACCCTTAGTATTGTTTTAAGTAAGTTAAATAATCCTACTTACTCTTAGTATTGTTTTAAGTAAGTTAAACAATCTTACTTACTCTTAGTATTGTTTTAAGTAAGTTAAACAATCTTACTTACCCTTAGTATTGTTTTAGGTAAGTTAAACAATCTTACTTACCCTTAGTATTGTTTTAAGTAAGTTAAACAATCATACGTACCCCTTAGTATTGTTTTAAGTAAGTAAACAATCTTACTTACTCTTAGTATTGTCTTAAGAAAGTTAAACATTTTTACTTACCCTTAGTATTGTTTTAGTAAGTTAAACAATCTTACTTACTCTTGGTATTGTTTTAAGAGGTTAAACAATCTTACTTACCCCTAATCTTATTTACTCTTAGTATTGTTTGAAGTAATTTTAACAATCTTATTCACTCTTAGTATTGTCCTAAGTTTTAAGTAAGTTTAACCATATATTTTATCTACTCTTAGTTTGTTTTGGTATTTCTAAACCTATAATATTTGTACATTTATGTATAGGTAGAATAGGTGGAACACTGTATAAAGTGCTGAATATTTCTAAACCTATAATATGTATATTTATGTATAGGTGGAATAGGAGGAACACTGTATAAAGTGCTGAATATTTCTAAACCTATAACTAAATCAATTCATGCAATTCTAATGATTCTAGCTGCAGGTATAGTCAAACTTAATCTTAGATTAAAATTTAAAAAAAAAATTTTTAAATGTCTGATCTTGTATTTCTACTTAAATGTTTTTCACATAATTTCAAGTTTAATTTATCTAAACCCCTAACTACAACCTAAACCATATTTGTTAAAACAGAATGTAATAATACAAAAGACGGTTAAACATTATTTCCTACAGCGTAGCTTTAATTGAAAATTTATTTGAATATTACTTGTTTGATAGATTAAATAAATAATTGATTTATCTAATACATGTTTGATGTATTCATTTTTTTATTTTTTTAAATTCATTTCTTTTATTAGATTTTATTTATAATTGATTTATAAATTACTTTCTTGATGATAAGATTATTAATTAATTTATAAATCAATTGCTTTATAGATTGGATTCATAATTGATTTATAGGTTAATTAATTGCTAGGATTGATTATTGATTATTTATTTATCCATTCACTGCTTAAGTATGATATATTTTTGTTTGATTGTTTTTGTCGATATTAATTGACAAATCTTTCGATGTCATAGATCAATAGAATTAGATAAAAATAATTAATATATTTATTAAGCGAGTGGAGCAATTGGACTGTGGGCAGTCATCGATTCTCACAATTTTGCATCTCCGCCAATTCCAAACTTTTTCAGGTTATTGATTTTTCTTTGTTTATTTTTTTTTATAAAAAATCTTTTCTAGAATCTTTTATTTCTTATGATAAATTGAAAATTTTTAATTTAATTTAATTTAATATTTTGCAGTTTGCACTCCTGGGTTGGTATCAGTGTGCTTGCTGTTCTTGGTTTACAGCTCCTGTTCGGTTTAATAATACTCCTGTTTCCTATTCCTAGCTCTAAAAAAGCAGGATTTATGCCTCTTCATAAATATTTTGGAATTCTCGTATTCGTGGGCTCCGTCGCAGCAGCCATCATAGGTTAGTTGCTAATCTTGTTTCTACTGTTTCTACATGTAAAAATGAAATAATAATTTGTGGGTGCCTTGGTGATTAATTGTTTTGCTGTCTAATAATAACTTTTGAAACCCATTTGACCTATTTGCATCAATTTTGATGAGGAATTCTTAGCTTGATTTGCACATTTTAAGTTAGGTCAACTTTTACAGTTGGGTTTCCATGCTCCTTCTAAATAAAGTAATGTAAAATGACATAACATTATATTGAGTTAAAGTTCGAAATATACAGAAACTGCTGTTTATTCTGAACTTCAATATGGTGTGGCCTAAACAAACTTTATAAATTTAACTGTTATATGGCTTTACATATTACTGTCGATTTTTAATAAAACCAAGCGTACACTTGACAAATTTTTATTAAAGAAAAGGTTAAACTGTCTAAATCATTTTTTTAAATTAAAGATAGAGTTTTCCCCATTAAACACGATAATTTGTGGAAAGTTTTTAAAATTCACCATATTAATGGGTTATTCAACAATTGTGCAATATCAAATAATAATACTGAAAAATGTTAAACAAATCTCTGCTAAATCGAAGATGGATTCTCGAACTATTATTGGTTTCTGGTTTCTAGTTTTATTGTTCATTCTTGATTTTATTGTTTTACTCTCCGACTTGCACGTTTGGTTGCGGAAATAAAACTTCTTCTTTTTTCCAACCGAAGAGTTGGAAAATAACGTGTTTGTGATTTCTATTCTTTTATTTGTCCCAGATTTGGAAGTTTTAATTTTTCAAACTTTTGCGTTTATGGATGCTTTCTGTGTTTATGTTTTTTTAATCTAGATTTATAAATCATTTCCGGCCATTTTGTACAAGTTTTGATTTTCTCAACCTAGCAATCTGACAGATCTTTACATTTTCTGGGCATGCAAAGATTCAGAGAAGTTTTCTTTGGAACTAAAAATTTTCAAGTTTCGAATAGAGAAATTTAAGATTAAAAATAAAACAAAACCATGACTATATCTATATAATAAAACAAGACATATAGGTGGTGTATAGCCGGCCAAACGGCTGGACCGATTGGGATGAATTTTTTTTTTGACAGTCATGGGTGGCCGGGGGGGTGATATAGGCTAAAAAAATCGGAATTTTTTGCATTTCAACATTTAAAAAAAAATGTTATTTTTTTTCTACGGGCAACGCCGGGCCCTTCAGCTAGTTTAACCATGTTGTTTAAAAAAAGACACAAATAATTAAATTGAAAATAAAGAAAACTGCAAGATGAAATCATTACTGATTTTGTCCTCTGCTAAGAAAGTTTTAGGGGTTTAAAGAAAATTTTGAGTTTTGGGTCAACGGGATTGACCGGCAAGGTAGGGTACATGAACCAAGAGTGTAACATTATATAATGAATATTAGGATTCATTTCATACAATAAGATGTTTTATTTTCTAACACTGCACTTACAGCTACTATCCTACAGGGTGTCCCACGAAACATGACAGTTGGTGAATAGTTTAAAATGTCTTCTTCCATAATTTGATAAGTTGTTTGATACTGAAGAGACTAACAACATTTATTATATGACAGTTATATTATAGTAAAATTTATTTCACAGTAAAATATATATGAGTTAAACATTTTTTAAAAGAAATAAACTGCAAAAAGTCTTTAATATCTAATACAGTATGTGAAAGAAGACATTCAAAACTATTTACCAACTGTCATGTTTCGTGGGACACGCTATACCTTGCCGGTCACTAACTCAAACAAAAGCACATAAAGGAAATTTTGTTGTCTTTATAACATTGTTTGAAGAAAAACAAACACAAAATTTGAAGGAAATTGGAAATTATCAAAATCAATATCAAAATTAAAGTTTTAGTATTGCATCGATACCTAAATACCTAATACCGAAATACCTAAATACACAAACACACCCAAATTTTGTACGCTCAGCAGTAAGGAGCCATATAAGTTACAAATTAATACTGCATTGCTGTTTTAACCTTTGCATTTTTATGTCAAAAACAAGTTTTTTTTCATTTTTTTGCTCGTCATTTCATTTCTTCTTACTATTCTTTTCTTTCCCTTTTTCCATTAAACTTCCTCCTAGATCATTGCCCTAGTTATCTTATCTTCTCTACTTTCTAGATATTTTCTCATTATCCTCTAAAACCTTCTCCCCTCCACATAATATCTCTTACCTTCTCCCGTATCTGCCCCCTCCCCTCCTCCCCTAGTCCCTAGGGACTGGTTGTGAAAGGTCCAATTCTATCCTGATGTTCTAATCTAAACCCAACATATAGTATTGTCTATCTATACATTCATTTATCTTTAGACAAATATAAATGATATATAATAAAGATATTGTAAAGGATTTGAGCTGGCAACTTTTGTGTCCATGGAAATTCGATTATCCCAAACGCTTGATCTCGCTATCTACAATGGGTTCTTTTGAGCAGAATTGGATCAATGCAGTCTCTTGATTTTGGATATTGCAATTTTCCTGTTTTCTCACTGGTTTAACACAAAATTCACTGGCTTCTGATTGGCTGTTCATGGGTTATCTGATGACACTAGATATCAAATAAAAATTTAAATCAATCTGTAGATTAACAGAAGATCAAGATCAAGCATCTCGATATTCACAATACAAGAGTTCCCACCTCCATGGTTGGAGAAAGGAAGTCAAAAAAATACCTTTTTATTGATAGAAGACAGACGTCACAGATTGAGTAATATGTAACCAGATAAATCTCATTTTTTCTTACTTTGACATGAAATCAAAACTATGGGAGCTATGAGGTCATAAAGTTGTACCATTAATATTGCATACAGTTTAGTATCTCCTTTTGTCAGTTCAGTGTGATTTAGATACCGTGAAACCCTTAAAAAGAATACATCGAAAGAATTCATCAAATGTCGTATTCTTCACTTTCTGATAATGGAATGTTGCAGATATTTAGTTTTTTAATTAAATGATTATATCGAACTCTTTAATTTCGTAAATACTGAAATTTACGTAATATAGCATAAGACTCATTGAAAAATTTGATAAATTCTTCCGATGTATTCGTTATTAAGGGTGTCATTGTATATTATATGTATCAGTAACAAACTGCAAACAGTGGAATGAGTGTCGTCTTCTTTTATTCTTTTAATCGTGAAATGCCGATAAGGATTTTCATAATTGGAGCCTGGAAGTCGACAATTTTCCTTACAAAAGCTCTATCTACAAAGCTTTAGCTCAATTTAATTAAAATTTTTTGGTGAAAAGTGTTTGATCCATTAATTTTAATAATCCCTGCTGGGTTCCGACCATAAGACATAAACCAGATAAAAATATTAATTCGTCGGACGACTAAAATACTCTTGATCCTGTGACTCGTTTTGACTTCTGGCTGGACATTTTTAGAAATACAGTGATAACCAGAAAACTCTGGAATAGATTTTTAATCTCAAGTTATGACTTTAAATAGTCCAATAAACCTAAGGCACAGCAATAGTGCAGTGTAAACAGACCCATTTTACTTAATCATTGATTTATAATTTACAAGTGAGGCTTTTTGTTTTGTAACAAGTATCAAATACACTACAGTATTGCATTATGTCGTCTTCATATTCTACAGTTTTCTAGTTATCAATGCAGTATGTTAATCAGAAGTTTAGAACAGTTGTGAATTTATGAATTCTTCAGATATCTGATTTAAATAGAAAGAACGACGACGGCAATCGTTCCACAAGGTTTTGTACTCAAATTGATAATTGCGATTATTTGTATTGTTTTTCAAGAAACAATTGAAAGTTGGTGAGTATACATAGTTTTAAATGATTTCTTCCATATATCTACTGTATTAGATATTAAAGACTTTTTGCAGTTTATTTTGTTAAATTTTACTGAAAAATATTTTACTTTTAAATCTACAATTTACTATAACATGACTCCAATATAATATTGATTATTATTGTTTTTGGTATCAAGCAACTTAATAAATATGGAAGAAAACATTTAAAACTATATTGAATTTGTGTGTAGGGCACAGATGTTCACGCATATTCTGAATGAACTAGTATCTTCTGATAATTCTGTCAAAAAATATTAAAGATTATGCCCCTGTCCTCTTGAATTTTATTTGCCCCCCCCCCAACTGAAAAAATTAAACTTTCGTGATTACTATTTCAAGGTACAGGGTGTCCCAAAAAACATGGGAATTCAGTGACGAATTCGATATCGCCTTTTCAAATAATTCTTTGATTTAGTATAGTGATACCTACTGAGAAAGATGTAATCTGTAAGAGTTTCGTCTGCTATGTTTACATTTTGTTTGTTTATGTTTTGACTGCAACCGGTTGTACTTAGTAAAACAAGAAAATTACAGTATACAAACAGAGTAAACTTGTCGTATTCACTGTTCATCTTGCGGAGACATTATAGACACATCTTTGCAGTCTTTTACCCTTTTCTTTAAATAAACTCTAGCAGACATAATAATATTATGGCTTTTGAAATTAGGTATTACAATGCTAATTCTCTCCCTGACCTTCATGGGAGTTGCGGGGAGACTTGTCTAATGCATTTAGCCATAATTGTTTATCAATTAGAGGGGGGGGGGATGAAAGTGAAAGGCCTGAGTGGAACCAACTATATTTGAACCGCGGTTTAAATTTAAGCCGCGGCTTAAATATGGTTGGTTCCACTTCAAATTGTATCAAATGTTTCAAGATTTAAGCCGGCGTTGAATTTTGGCGGATTTAAGCCGCGGCTCAAATTCTTTAAATTCGGCCTCAGGGATGGTTGCTCTTTCTAAGAATGAGGGACTTACACGGCACATTGAAAAGAAATCACCTAAGATTAATCTTCATATTTAAACTATCTTTAATCTCATTTTTTTTTCTTTTTTACTTAAACCTCAATTATTGTCTTCTAGCAACCATTCATACATGGTTAAATTCTGGTTCAATTTGGAAAACAAATTAAAAATAATGATTTTTTTCTATTGTAGATTCTTTCTTGTAGACTTGCATAGTTTTATTTGATGATTTTCTAATTGAATAGATTTTAACTTTTATTTCAATTAATAGTTGTTTTCATTTCTTACATATAAACTCAGTTATGATGTTATGATTATTCTTTTTTTTCTAATTTTTTTGTCTAGCTTTTTTTCCAGGAAAATTATAGTCTTTTTTAAATTATCAAAAATGTTTTTTTTGTTTATGTGTATCAATATATTATTGGCATTATAGACATACTTGGCTAAAGAGAAATATTCACAAAACCATGGTGCAGAAATTATCATGGGATTTGATAAATTCAAGAACATCCATAGGAAGGTAATAAATGGGGAATGACAAAAATTTATTTAGGTTTATAATACAGTGTGTACCACATTATTTAGGTTTATAATACAGTGTGTACCACATTATTTAGGTTTATAATACAGTGTGTACCACATTATTTAGGTTTATAATACAGTGTGTACCACATTATTTAGGTTTATAATACAGTGTGTACCACATTATTTAGGTTTATAATACAGTGTGTCCCACATTATTTAAGTTTATTATACAGTGTGTCAAACATTTTTTAGGTTTATAATACAGTGTGTCTCTCATTATTTCGGATAGTTTTGGCTCTAAATTGCGATTTTCGGTACTAATCAGAAAATTTCAGGAGAATGAATCAATTTAAAAAATTGAATAAAAACACCAGGTTTTTAGAGTATTATGTGCATATTTCAGCATTTAACCTTGGAGATAATCTAATATGATAAAAAAATGAATACACAATATTTTTTTTACGTTTTTAATTAAATCAAATAAATAATTATTAGTTAATAAACAATAGTCACAATTACAAATATAATATTAAATGATTTATTGATTTTTGAAGTTCTGAAAAGTTTTAATTATTCTTGACTTCAATCTACAGAACATATGACAACTCCATGACAGCATGTGCATCGAACCTCTATAACATCGGTAACAACAATGTCTACTTTCTGAAATAATTAAATAGTGTCCGAATTTAATGAATTTGAGCCGCGTCTTAAATCCGCCAAAAAACCGGTTTTAATTGAGCGCCGGCTTAAATCTTGAAACGACGAATACGATTGTGAGTGGAACCAACTATATTTGAGCCGCGGTTTAAATTTAAGCCGCCGCTCAAATTCTTTAAATTCGGCCTCAGGTTGTATTATTGTAAAATATTTTATAGATATTTTTTTCATTTTCATTCATTTTGATCTTAGAAGTTTCTCTTGCTTTTATTCATGTATTCTTTGCTATGCTATTGATCTACTCAAGTTAGCTTTTCACTAATTTGTTATCTAAGTTCTCTTTTTCAGTCCTCTACAAAGTTAGTAACTTTACGCATTATGCATTGATTTTACATTATTCAAAAAAAATATCAAATAATTACGTAACCTCGTAACGTTAAAGATCGCGAAACCTCTTACTAATTTCAAACTTAATTTTCGTATCCAGATATCTTTGCAATCTGTCTACAGACATTTGATATTCCAAACTTAGAATTTTTAATTTAATCAATAAAATACAATATTAATACAATAAAGACGACATTCTACGTCAACTTTGATTTCTACCGACCATTGAAACAGGATAAACAGTTAAATATTTAAACAAAGAGAAGTTGTCAATTCAAAAGTTTCTCTTAGTATTCATATATCTTTCTCTGTGAGCACAACTCATAATTTAAATTAGAAAGCTAGATTATTATGAGAATGATCAGTTTCTTTAACGAAATATCAATATTTTACCTGTTTTTTATTCCATACTTCACCTTCCTCTCTCTCTATCCTTCTTCCTTCTTCAAGGAAATTACACGATCCTTCCCTAATAAAAACAATATAGTACAGTTAGACTAATAAAACTCTTAATAGGCCGACGACATTTAAGTCATCGATAATACATATTTGATGAATCTTGAAAATCAATTTTTTAAGGGGTATTAAACTAGGCCTGTGTTCAATTACATTGCAAAATTGCTGTGTTTAATGTTCTTTGGATTACATAGAATCATATGATTTGTAACACATGTTTTTCTTTCTGATTTTTACCTTTGGATCATTATTTGTTGTTTGGTTTCCTTCTTGTTTCCATCTCTATCTAAATCATCTTTTTCAGATTCATTTATTGGATTAGAACCATCTTCATCCTTCCTTTCTTCACTTGATGAGTCGTTTTTGTAGCAGTTTGGATGATTATCCTTTAAAGTATAAAGGACCGAATTTAATGAATTGGAGAGGTAGCTGAACTACCTACCGCCGGTTCAAATCCTGGATAACTGATTTAATTCCTCAAGAATTTTTAACTTGAATCGGTGATTCAAGATTTGAACCGGCGGTAATCCATTTATAAAAAAAGTAGGAGTGGCCATAGTGCTCCGCCTACTTTATCAGTTATGTAAGTAGATAGATATCTATTTAAGATTAAAAATCTTCAAAAAAATTGAGAATTTTGCAAAAAACGATTCAAATTCATTGAATTCGGTCCCTTTAAGGATTATTTTATTAATACAATAACAAACATGTTAGATTTGCAGAACATTCCATTTAAATCAGTTATTTCATGCATAAAGAAAAGAACATTATGTCATTTTTTATTAAAAGAAAATATTAAATAAATGAAATGAAACAGGATCAAACTCAAACTATTAAGAAAATATAAAAAAATATTACAGTCCAGTATTATTAAAGGGACTGTTACCGTATTTCCAAGTGACCCTCAGCATGCAAAGAAAGCAATGCTGGATTCACAGCGGTAACCTTTAAAGCTTTGTTTGATTAAGTATGATTATTAATCAATGTTTTGAGATTTGAAATTTGATTATTTTCAAATGTGGTTTCTCTACCAAAGGGACTTGCAGGACTGAAGGAAAAAATAAAGAAATTGTCAGAATTAAAAACGTTTAAACCTAGAAAAACGACAGTGTCTTCAACGTTATTGATCGGATAAAGGTTTCAAGGGTATCGTTGTTAATCGGGCGTTGCATAAAAGGTCACTATATAAATGACGCTCACAATCCTTTTAATCCATTAAAAATAGTTAATCTGACCTGAGTAAAATCATCGCAGTGAATCACACCCTAAATGAGTTTTTAAGAAATATTATTTGTTAACACTTAAAACAGACTAAACAAAAAAAACCTTGGCACAATAACAGATATTGCAGTTATCAATAATCCAGGAACCAGATCTGAAAAAAGAAAAAACCATTTCAAGCCAAAGTTGTAAAACTTTATTTGATTAAAATTTAAAATGTTGTGAAATATTTAAATCGCCAGATAAACTAAAGAAATAATTATATCGTAGAAACGGCGTGGAAACCAACAAAGAAAATGGCCAAAAAAAAACTTTAGATTCATCCACGAAAATACGCAATCTTTTTTTAATTCTTATTCGAGGCAGGTAGAGTAAGTAGCAGTTATTTTGGATTGGATGAAGTGATTATTTTGATAAACAGGCGGGTATAGAAGATTTTAGTTAGAGGGCCGGGGGGAGGGGGCAAAAAAGTGCTGTTCTTTTAAGTTCTGAATAGTCTCCTGTAGACATTAGTCCACCGTCCTCTTTATTCTCTCTAACCCTCCTCTCTTAATGTAAACTCTCCCTGACCTTCATGGGAGTTGCGGGGAGACTTGTCTAATGCATTTAGCCATAATTGTTTATCAATTAGAGGGGGGGGGGATGAAAGTGAAATGCCTTTTGTAAAATTGGAAATAAGTGGCGCTCGCACCAAGAAAATTTTCAACTACTTTTTAAGGGGGCAAGAGGACTACTGCCCCCCCCCCCCCTGTTTACGCGCCTGTAATGATAAAAATGTGCAGGGGTAATGATAAAACATGTTTTCACAAAAAAAAATTATTAAAATTTACAAATATGAAAATTCAATATTTTGAATTTTATCAAAGAAACATATGGAATTAAATACCTAAAGGTACGTCCATTTGGCCTTTCAGGGGTCCACCAGTCCGCATGGCACACCGTTCTTTTTCAGAATGAAATAATAATTTTTATATTTCTTTTAAAATTTAAAAACATTATTATGAAATATAAACGAACTAACAAAAGATAAAATGAAAAAAAAATCTTACTTCTGGAATGTTCTACATTTAGTGTTCCATCCTATTATACGGTAAATCAAAAAGTCACAAAAAAATACACGAAAAATGCTAATTTATTTAAGACAGTCATTTTAAATCATTGCTTTAACGATGTTAATTTCAGGATTAGATAAACAGCTCAGGAGTCAGGACCAATAAACGTTATTGTTCTTTGGATCTACAAGGTTGGGGTTATTGCAAAAGGGGGGCAAGCAAAGTGGGCAGTGCACCTAGAGTCTTTCAGGGGACTGTAGAGAGTGTTGGATGTCCGATTCTGAACGGTACCATTAACAGCTTTGTCTTATCAAAACAATTTTTTGTGGAATTTAATCGCCCCATGATTAAACATTAAAACTTATTAAATTACCCACTTATTTAATGATTCTTCGCCCCATGATTAAACATTAAAACTTATTAAATTACCCACTTATTTAATGATTCTTCGGAAAAAAAATCTACCACTCCCGTCCCTGTACCTTCCAAGCAGTTCTATGCACTCCCTTTTTTGCCTGATCCAGCTGAAAACACAGGTTATTAAAGTCGTCTTCCTTTACTTCTATGGGCGGGCTCAAAATATGCTTGATAAACAAAAACAATGTGACCAACAGTTTAACCCAAAACTTCGGAAACATCAAATGAGGTTGTAAAAGGTCGTCTTCTAAACCTAGTGATGGTGATGTGCTGCAGAAATTTCTCTTTATAATTTAGTAATTAAATTAAGTTCTTTATACTGTCCATGCACATTCATGGCTATTTCTTTATTTTTACAATTACTGACAATCAGGTCTAATAGTATAAAACCTATTGAAAAACTGTCAAGACGAAATTTTATCAATTCTTCCGTAGTTCTGGGTCATACTGTATAATATTATGAAAGAGGAAGACGACTTCAAGATTCAAGTAATTGATTTAAGAGTCCAATGAACATGAAAGAAAGCCATTTTGTGCGCACACAGGCAACCATAAGTTGATTTTAAGCTATATATACTGTTAAACATTTTTCTTTATAACCACATCAAATAGTCATGAGATTGCCTAAATGTCGTCTTTCTATTTCACAGTTTTATGGGTTACATTATATAAATAGAAATTTAAGAAAAGGAGCATCGGGCATTACTCAAAAAGGACAAAAGATCAGATAGCATGTGCGGCTTTTGATGAATTCAAGTAACATTGTTGGAGCTAAGCACATTTTCTAGATTTATTTAAATTTAGTTTTGAGTTTATGATAAAACTAAATTCCATACATATATATTGTCCTATATATAGGGAAAGTACAAAGAATCTGTTAATTAATACGGCCAATAATTACCTATCTATATACTCCTTCGCCTCCAGATACTGACCTAAACAATTGGGATTATGAATACTTTGAGCTTGATGTTTAATTAAACGGAATACCGTTTATTTATTTTTTTATTGACGCTTCATGAAAAGATGGCAATGCCCGAGGCATGGTCTAGTATGAATTAATTATCAATGTTTATAATTTTAAAAACTGATTATTTTCTGTTGCAGTTTCTCTTCAATAGTGACCTGCGCATTTCTACTCCAGGAAACCGTTTAGGAATTATCAGACTAAAACACTTTTAAATTTAGAAAAACTGAAATATCCTTCACATTTTTGATCAAAAGTTTCAAGGGTACCGTTGTGAATCGGACATTGCCATGTTTGCATGGAGATGCTTACATTTCTTTAAGGTTAACTATTTATTAAGACTACTCACCAAGAATAGTTCCTCCTGCAACTTTTTCAATTCTACTATTTTCACTTTTAATTGGAATTACACAACACATATTCAGAAAAATAATCATTTTATAAATTATCATTTTTTTAGAATTTTTACGAAGAATGATAATGTTTGATTGTTTTGTTTTAACTCGTTAAATGTGTAGGAAACTGGGCTAGGTCTCTGTATCAGTTTTCTCAATCAATTATTCCATTTTTTCATTATCCTGTTACCAGGGATATTTATTTTAAATGTATCGAATAGAAAACACAAAGTAGAAAATATATTCTCTATTATGTGATAAAAATGTTAATCTCATTTGTTTCAGAATTGTTTTTCTCATCCTTTAATATGTCATTGCAGCTCTAAAAAATACCTAATTTCTAGTATGTTGATCAAGAACTGTGATTGCGTAACAATACTTTTTGTAGCCTGCGGCTGCGGCCCCTGCGGCTCATTTCTGGATTGGAAACTATTAAAGGGACCGTTCACTTATTTGGGTAATTTCAGGGTAAACTAAACAGCCTATTTGCTGTTGATTGGTAATAGTCTTACTTTTCAAAGACAACTGTGGCCGGAGAAAAACCCGATTTTTCGTTCAGAATTCGAGCGCAAAGGGACGGTCCCTCTCTATAGACACTATTTGATGCTTTTTTCAGTAACAGCAGCCCAATAACATTTAAATTCATTATATTTTAATGTCATTATGTGTTCCTTATTATGTACTAAAATATGAAAACTTTTGATATTTGAATCGACTTTTTCTCCGGCCACAGTTGTCTTTGAAAAGTAAGACTATTACTAATCAACAGCGAATAGGCTGTTTAGTTTACCCTGAAATTACCCAAATAAGTGAACGGTCCCTTTAAAACCGGGACTATTAATGATAAATATTGCGAAAAATCCAAAAAATAAAAAAAATATGATCCTGTTTGTCCGTCCTGAAAACGATGATCTTGAACCGCTATAATAAATTACATTTTAGACACCCAATCATTATTTTTTTTTATAAATATATATTTTTCAAGGCACACTCAAACAAAAAAATTCTAACATAGATTTCCCTTAGTTGGGAGAGGGTTTATGTATTAAACGTTTATATTTCGCAGATGAATTTTATCACAAACTAAATTTATTGTTTCTTTATTAGCTCCTAATTTTATATTTGATCATTCTGAAACTGTATTCTTTCCTACCCGTCCTAGAAAATCATTTCCTTTTCCGGTCCATGCCGTCTGACCAATCTTACTTCCGGAACTAAACTTCCGGTGTACACTCATTACCACCCTCGTATAGGCTAGATCCAGGAGAATACTGTACACTGTACACTGTACAGTCCAGTGTGCAGTATTCCTTGCAGCACTGTAGTTTAAACTAAAATCTAAATAATCAAAATTTTTACCATATATAATATGTTTGGAAAAGGAATTGAGTTTATGCCACTAAATCTGATTTTCTAATCCCTATATGCACACTAATTTAGCAAACTTTAAATATTGTTTTCTATTCCTCAACAGTGCGCGCGGCGTGTCTTTTCAGTTTTCCATTCTCCTCCCCCCCTTTCTCCTTTACTTTTGTGTTCTATTCATCAACAGAGCTTTTTATTCTCTTTATTTCACAAACTCCAGAATGATCTTTTTGGCCAAAAAATGGACCACACTCTCCTTCCTTCTGTCCTCTCTTCTATCCTATCTACTTCTATCCTCTTTTCTATCCTCCTTTTTGCTATACTCTCCTTCTAACCTTCTTAATTCTATCAACCCCGCTTCTAACCTTCTTAGTTATATCAACCCCGCTTCTAACCTTCTTAGTTCTATCAACCACGCTTCTAACCTCCTTAGATCTTCTATCAACCACGCTTCTAACCTTCTTAGTTCTATCAACCACGCTTCTAACCTTCTTAGTTCTATCAACCCCGCTTCTAACCTTCTTAATTCTACCAACCCCGCTTCTAACCTTCTTAGTTCTATCAACCCCGCTTCTGTCCTCCCTATATCCATCCTCCTTTTCCACCTCATTACTCCTCAATATGAAGTTAAAGATAAATAAATCATTGATTTACTGAACTAAATTTATTCAAAGTTTGGGGAAACTTATATTAGTATTTACTAGTAGTAAATACGCATATCTTAGCCTTAGCTGGAAACTTTAGATAAAATATATTTTTTACGGTCTATTTTTTTTACCGGCAAGGTAAGGTAGTAGCTGTTAGTGCAGTGTTAGCAAATAAAACATCTTATTGTTTTAAATGAATCTTAATATTTATTATATAATGTTACACTCTCATGGTTAATGTACCCTACCTTGCCGGTCAATCCCGTTGACCCGAAACTTAAAATCAGTAATGTTTTCATTTTGCAGTTTTCTTTATCTTCAATTTTATTATTTGTGTCTTTTTTTAAACAACATGGTTAAACTAGCTGAAGGGCCCGGCGTTGCCCGTAGAAAAAAAAATATATTTTTTTTTTAAATGTTGAAAAGAAAAATATTCCGAATTTTTTAGCCTATATTACCCCCCTGGCCACAGCTCAGTAACATTTGGTTGTTGTTGTTGTTGTTGTAGCATCATCCTGGGTCAGGATCTTCGAGTTCTTCCAGTCCAAGGAAATTTGAGGCTTCTATAGGGTGGGTCCATAGGCTGGTAGTGGGAAGGCTGGTTGGATTTGCATGGCAATTAAAAAGGTGGTTTGTATCGTGAGGTGTGGTTTCACATTTGGGGCATTTATTTTCAATTTTATCATCTAATCGGTTGAGGTAGGAATTAAGGAGTCTTGAGAAGCCACTCCTGAGTTGGGAGAGTCTTGATCTGGCGATTCTTGTGAGTTTAATTTCATCAGGATTGATTGGTGGAGGGGGGTTTTAATCCTGGCCGAGGATGCAATGGTTTAAGGAGAGGGATGATGATCGAGTTTTTCCATATTTGAGGGATTTTACTGTTCTGAAGTGAGAGGTTTAAAATGTTAGTTAGATACTCAAGTCCTAGTGGTCCAAGGTGTTTAAGATGAAGTTGGACATTCCGTCAGGTCCTATTGCTTTGGAGGATTTGGCTTGTTTTATTGCTTCGCTTGTATCCGATGCGGTGATTATTGTGGCTCCCGATGTAGTGTTCCTTTGTGATTCTTTGAAGAATCACAAAGTAACATTTGGTCTAGTACACTTTCGTCTAATAACATTTGGTCTAAGTAACATTTGGTCTAAGTAACATTTGGTCAAAATAACATTTCGTCAAAGTAACTTTAGTAAGTAAATTGGTCTAAAACTACAGAATTGGTTTAAGTAACTTCAAGAAAGGAATAAGTAACATTTTGTCCAAGTAAATTTTGGTATAAGTAATTTTAGTGAGGAATTTGGTATAAAACTAAATTGCCTAAATGAGATGGTTCCGTGAAGTAGTGCGTCTACAGAAAGATGTAACAATCTTCTGTAGAATGTGAACCTTGCCCAATAAAAAATGGTTGTCAAAAGTACTTCATCCCTCTCATATTCGTTCATACGCTACTATTGGTCTATGGAAAACAACAACAACAACAAAGAATCATGTAAATTTTCTTATTAACTACCTATGTATGTTAATAAAGGAATGCGTTGAAATCTTTAGTTTTTCTCAATAGAAACGTTTTCAACTTGATTCCCTTTCAGAGTCTGTCCATTTTATTTTATTTGTTTTTTAATTGAAGATAAAATCTTGCATGTTTTTAACCGAATCTATGTAAGAAAGTCCCGGGAAAAAAGTTTCTGAAAAAAAAACCTGGAAATAAAAACTTTGGAAAAAAAATTTTCTCAAGTCCTTGGAAAAAATGTCACTGGAAATAAAGTCCTGTGTTTTGGATTCCTGGGACTTTTTTTCCTAAAATAGTATGAGGGCTGCCAATAAAGTCTCAGGAAATAAGATCCCAGGAAAAAAAGTCCTGAAGAAAATAAATCCGAGGAAAAGAAAAACCTAGAATTGTAAATCATGCATTTTCACTTGTTAGAGGACTTTTTTTCCGAGGACTTTTTTGTATAAAATTTTACTGGAGCCAGAAAAAAAAGTCCTATAAAAATAGTCTCGAATTGGTAGGACTTTATTTCAGGAGACTTTTTAATAAAAGGACTTTTTTCCACAGGACTTTTTTAGTGTGAGATTTTAAAACTTTTTTTCCGGAAACTTTTTTTCCAAGAATATTTCTGAAGTTAAGATTGTATTTTTGTAATAATATAACAATAATGTTAAAACAGGTGTGAATAGACATATTTTACAACTAAAACTACAAAAAAAAGTATGAGTGAGTTAATGAGAAAAAACCATAGGCCAGGCGTTATACGACACTTCAAAGTTCCATTTGTCTTTAAATCAATGCATCTTTTCATAGCAGCCTTGATATATGTTTTTACACATACTGTACTTGTTGTACACAATATAAAGTATACAGTATACACTGCCTGAGCCGGAAATTTAAAAGAATATCGTTGAATAACACTTCCGAGTTTCTGGGGTCTACAGATTTGTGAAGATTTTCATATAAACACAGAAAATATTCATATCTATATAATAAAATAAGACATTCGTATATATATATATGTTGCCTACAGCCGAACTAACTGCTAAACCGATTGGGCTGAAATTTTTGTGGATACTCAGGGGTGTTATAAGCTAAAAAAAATTCGTACCTAATTTTTTCAACATTTTTTTTTATTTTAATATTTTTTTTATTTTTTTTCCATGGGCAACACCGGGCCCTTCTGCAGCTAGTAATATATGTCTATATATAAATTTGGCTTGGGTGTCTGGGTGTTTGTCTGTTTGTTTGTATCCAATAAGCGTCAAAACGGTTGAACCGATCGGGCCAAAATTTTCTGTGCGACATCTAGGGACCCCAGGGAAGGTTTATGAATGATCAAAATTTCAAATATTTGTCTCCATCAAAATTTGATCTTCATTAAATTTTTGAAAATTTTGAAATCCACGAAATTTTTTGTCAAAATCCGCGAATTATTTTTGTTTTGTTTTACGATCTACACAAGGAGAACATGTTCACAATTAATTTAGAAGATGGGCGCGAAGTGCCCTCTAAGGCTAGTATATGTATATATATGTATTGTACAGTGAACAGACGTAACAGATTCCTCATTCAATCATAGCAAAGTTGTTCACCGTAGGATAGAAACTAAATTTGAAATTTATTGTGGAACTAAACTAATCTAAAATAAAGTTATATTGAATTTTGTATAGTTCCATTTATTACATCACTACCCCACCTACCCACCCTCCTATGTTTACACCAATCGAGAACTCTTTTAATTCGGGGACAAAAGGAATTGAATTTTTTCCACAGACTCTGATTTTCTGATCCCTGTTTCTTTGCAACCCGATGTCGTAGGCCTATGATATTTAAAACTATGAATTCTTTTAAATTAAATAATCTAAATTTGAAATATCAAACATCAGGTTACAAATATACAGGGATTAGAAAATTTGAGGTTGCGTCAATTTTAAAATAATGGCAATTCTAAGTGTGTATACGTTACCCAGAGACTTTAAAGAACACCTAAACTAAAAAATTTAATAAAACTTCAAAAAGATTGATTAATTCTATCTACGGTCGTCTCTAAACTTTCATTTTTTTGGGTAACCCTAAATACTTTTTATATTTTCATTTTTATATACAGTGAAACCCTTAAAAACGAATACATCGGAAGAATTTATTAAATGTCGTCTTGACAATTTTCAATGAGTTTTATACTATATTACGTAAATTTCAGTATTTGCGAAAATAAATAAATAGACATGAATATGCGGGAACAGTTTTAAAGAGTTCCATATAATCATTTAATTAAAAAACTAAATATCTGCAACATTCCATAATCAGAAAGTGAAGAATACGACATTTGATGAATTCTTTCGATGTATTCGTTATTAAGGGTTTCACTGTAGTAAATGTGTTTTTATGTAGCAATAAAATAACAAAGATATACTGATTTTGGTAATATTTTGATGAATTAAAATGTTCTATATTTATGTATATAAATAAACTATGACTTGTTATGAGATAGGCCTGAGGGAAGGATGAGCGGACAATTCAATCTCAAGCTGACCTCTGACCAGTTTTTGCCTTGTACATTCTTCTTATCCTTCCAAACCATCCTCTCTCCCCCCCCCCCCTTCCTTTAAAGGGACTGTACACATAGTTTCTAGCATCACTGCAGCATGTTCTATTCACAACAGTGTATCTTTCAAAGTAATTGTTCGATCATCGATGATGAAGATATCTTGATTCATTAATCTGCGTTACTGATTATCTGACATCATAAATATATAAAGGAAACGGAAAATTATATTCCTTTAACCTCCATACCCCCCTCCTACCCCCCTCCCATCCCCTCTCTACCCCCTCCTCCTCTCCTTCCTCGCCCCTCGACCTCTATTAGAGAAATCTCAAGAGTTTCTATAAGAAGAGGATTGAGAGAGATGGATTTATTCTTCAAACAATTTTCTTTAAGTTATTTCGCTGAATATGTTATAGAACAAACTACTATAAATATATGCTAAATATGTTATACAACAAAGTACTTTAATTATATGCTGAATATGTTGTACAACAAACTACTATAATTGAGTGCTGAATATGTTATACAACAAAGTAGTAATATGCTGAATATGTTATACAACAAACTACTTAAGTTATATATGCTAAATATATTATACAACAAACCACTATAGTTATATCCTGAATATGTCATACAACAAAGTACTTTAGTTATATGCTGAATATGTTGTACAACAAACTACTATAATTGAGTGCTGAATATGTTATACAACAAAGTACTTTAGTTATATGCTGAATATGTTATACAACAAAGTAGTAATATGCTGAATATGTTATACAACAAACTACTTAAGTTATATATGCTAAATAAATTATACAACAAACCACTTTAGTTATATCCTGAATATTTTAAACAACAAACTACTATAGTTGTATGCTAAATATGTTACACAACAAACTACTATAGTTATATATGCTAAATATGTTACACAACAAACTACTATAGTTATATATGCTAAATATGTTACACAACAAACTACTATAGTTATATCCTGAATATGTCATACAACAAAGTACTTTAGTTATATGCTGAATATGTTACACAACAAACTAATAAAGTTATACTTTGAATATTGTATACAAAAAAAATTCTTTAGTTATATGCTAAATATATTATACAACAAACTGCTATAGTTATTTGCTGAATACCTCCCTAGTCAGCTCTAAAACAAACCTTCAACATTTTTCCAATAGAAAAGTTTCATTTGTTTTATTTTGACCATTATCATCTCAACAATTGAAAGATTAAATTATAAAAAGTTCGGTTTGAAGATGTTCCAAGATGTAATTTAATCTAAAACAAGAGTGGAGTAGAGGGGATGGAAACATACAAATTGTAAATACAAGAGGTGGCGATAGCGAATCTTCACTTTTCTGAAAAACAAACATATTGCTTCGTTTTTGAAGATTGAATTGTTTTGATTAAAAATGAAGTAGTTGTTTTTATTCAGAAGTTTTTCGTTTGGTTAACGAAGGTAGCTCGTTAACGATCGTTAACTATCTTTCATTGTTTAAATATGGCAACTTGTGGACCATCAGCAAAGGTTTGAACTAATTCAGCTGGTCTTATTAACACTCAACTCTATCAAATTATCTAATTTTAGAAATTTTTGAAGGGTAGAAAAATGAGAGGGGGAACAAAGGAATGTGTGCAATAAGAAGAGTGGGGTGAGCAAAGTTGGAGTGGGGGGAGGACACGAGAAAGGGGAGGAGGTGGGAGGTGGGAGCAAGGAAAGGGAGAAAAGAGGAAAGTGAGGGGGAAGGACAGTACGGGGGGGAGCAAGGACTAGCAAGAATAGAGTTAAGGGACGGGATAAGGAGGGGGAGCAAGGACTAGCAAGAATAGAGAAAAGGGAGGGTATAAGGAGGGGGAGCAAGGACTACCGAGAATAGAGAAAAGGGACGGGATAAGGAGGGGGAGCAAGGACTACCGAGAATAGAGAAAAGGGAGGGGATAAGGAGGGGGAGCAAGCACTACCGAGAATAGAGAAAAGGGAGGGGATAAGGAGGGGGAGCAAGGACTAGCAAGAATAGAGAAAAGGGAGGGGATAAGGAGGGGGTAAAGGAAAGGGAATTCTCGTATTTCTTGGTGCATAACTAATTGATATCTGATATCTCCCACACCAGAAACACCAGCATAGGTTCATCTGTCACAAATAAGAAAAATCTTAATTAGTTTTTTTCTTCTTAAGAATTCATTATGAAATAAAAAGCAAAACAGGATGAAAGCAATCATGGATTAGTTAGTCCGTAATCCGTACTATATTTGATCAGTCGTGTTCTTGATATTGCAAGTTTACGTCGCATGCGGATTCTAGAAAAAGTACGGTGAAAGCAATTATTTTGTAGACAAAAAGAACAGAAACATCTTCACAATCACTTTACAGTGATAATATTTAAAAGGTATCGTTGCTTTAATTAAGATCTTTTTTGAAAAAAAAACGTTAACTGTCTCTTTAAATTAGAAGAGTTAACCGGTTTTATTATTAAAAAACTTCATTTCACCTTTTTTACATCTATTTTTCTCTGGTTCTGATCCCAAATCCATTCCTAAAGAACTCCTAGAAATCAATCCAATCACTGAGTGGAATTAATGGATTCGTTGAAGAGGAGAACGGATGAGCTTTTATTTCTAGTTTTTCTTGAAATATTCATGAAATAATTGAAGTTTTGCCAAGTTTTAGAATTTGGTAAAGTTAGATTGGATAAATGGATATTCCGATACATTTAGTGGGATAATTCTTCCAATCTTACAAATTGAGAAACCTGCAGGAGGGAGAATAGGAAAAAGGAAGGAGGAGAAAACTTGTAGTTTTGTTATTATTGCGCGGCGTAACGTGAAATCCTGTTTGTCAATAAAATACAACTATGGCTGCATCCTTTCCCAAGTAGTACGCGGTTTCAATAGTTATGTTTATAAAAGAAGAACCAGATATTTTAAAAATTAATAATACTTTTTTTTCAACTTTATGACACTTTAGAAGTCCTGATTTTTACATTGTAACCCTGAAACCAGGGTCGCAATGTTAGATTTTGTAACCCTAGGAATGCAGTATAATTGATTGCGAATTTTTCTGCCAAGAAGTTGTGGATTTACAACTCCGAAAACATAAATTAGATTTGGTTTCTGAACACTAAAATATGTGTTACTAAACTAAATAGATTTTGCAGTTTTTAAAACCTGAAAAAGGTTGATTTTATGTAATTTAAAATGTTAAATTGTGTGTAGAAGTGGAAAAATCTTCATAAAAGAAATTGAGTTTTTGCCACAAACTCAAATTGGTTATTCATATTTCTTTGAAACCTGATGGTGTAAACCTTTGATATTCTAAACTTAGGCTATTTGGTCTAACACACTTCATACTTTGAAATATCAAAGATCTACAACATCGTGTTAAACAGATATAGGAATTATAATTTTTAGTTTGTTGCAAAAACTCATTTCCTTTGTCTAAAAGTTAAAAAAATTACAAATCTTATCTTTCACGTGAGGCAACAAGGATGTCACGCTCGTGATGGATTAGGACCCACCAAGGTCTTGGGAACCTCGGCAATGTAATATTCCCTCCTATATTTATTGCATCCCTACTGCCTCCCATGTAATGAAGAGAAATAGTTTAAAAATCTGATATTTTTTTCTACTATGCTGTGTTCTGAACTGAACCTAAACATTAATAATGATAAGATAAAGAAAACTAATATATTTTCAACATATCATACGAAGGAAAGAAGTTTGGGATTTATTTATCAAATTAATTTTCCAAGTTGTAGAAAACTAGAAAGCTAAGATGAAAGAAGGCTCTATGGCCTCGTGCTAAACAAACCTTTTCATTTTATAATGTTCAAACTGGTTGGGATCGGATAAAGATATGATTTGGTCGTTTCAGGGGGAGGGAGGGAGATCAAGGGGGGAACATTAGGAGAAGTTATTTAGGACATATTTAAATAATAAGTTCATCGGCGATTACTAATCAAATTCATTTCATCGTAGTTATAAGAAAAAAAAACTTTACAACGTAGAGAGTAAACAATTATATGCTTTTGAATTAGAACAATTTATTTGGAAAGACATTTGATAAATTAAAAACGAATTTACTTTCTATCAGAACTTAAAACAACAAATGTTAAAACCAAAGATTATAATTATACATAATTCCTAGAGGCTGTAACAAGTAAAAGTAGAATAAAAGAGCTGCGAGGTCTCAAAGTTGCCCCAATTGATCAGCAAATGATTGGTATTTGAGTGTGATTTTTTTTACTTGTCTGTTTATTAACTCTGATTCTGATTCTGATTCGATCGACTAGACAGATGCAAGAAATGGATATGGGAACAAATGGGCTGGTTGCGGGGGGGGATGGAGGGAGGGTTGAAAAGGTGAGTGTTAGGGGGGTTATATAAACGGGTCCCAAGAGACCTGTTCTTTACACCCTGAACATACATGGAGTACAACATGTATAACATCTGCTCTCCAATAATAGTGGATATTCAAAAAACATAAAAATGTTGTAAAGACGACGTTAAAGGAAATGTGTATTTGTAATTCTCGCTCATTTCCTATTAGAATTTTAGTTTTTAATTCTAAAAGTCACAATTTTGTATATTCGTAAAATTTTTCCTGGGTTTTTTGTTTAAATTGGTGCATTTCCAAAACTAATTAATTTTTGACATTTTTTCCGCTAAAAATTTTTCAACAATCCCTTTGGTCATGAGAGTTGCCTCAAAAATGTTGGGCTCGATCGGTTCAGCCGTTTCTACGTTAATTGGATCCAAAAAACAAACAGACACCCAGACAAGCAAAGCATATATAAAGATAGATATCAAATGTTTCATGGCTAGGAAACTTAATAAATTCTTATATCCAAGTGTGCTTTGTCAATTTGAGTTTATGACATATTCCAAAATCTAACTTAAAAGCTTGTGAAACTCTGTTTTCACAAAAAAGGGAGCAAATGATTTCAACATTTTTAAAAAAGATTTAAAGATAAAGAAAGCATAAAATACAGAAGAATTAACAAGGCTGTAAACGTAGTTTTAAGTGATCCTCCATTTATATAGATAGGTATTTCAGATTCTCCATACGGAGTATCCCATTAAAAGTTTATTCTGATCAATTAGGAAGAAGACATTTTGCATGTTTATAATTTTAAAAATTAATTATTTTTAATTGTGGTTTCTCTAAAAAGTGGCTTGCGTATTTCTTCTGTAGGAACATATTGTAAAATTGTTTAGAATTAAACACTTTATGAATCAGATTAAGGTTTCCAAGGTAACGTTGTGTATCGGGAATGCTCCCTCTTTTTTTAAATAGAGAGTCTCCAACCTAATTTTTTTAAATAGAAAGTGTCCAACCAATTTTTTTAATAGAGAGTATCCAACCTAATTTTTTTAAATAAAGAGTCTCCAACCTGATTTTTTTAAATATAGAGTCTCCAATCTAATTTTTTTAAATAGAGAGTGTCCAACCAATTTTTTTTAAATAGAGAGTCTCTAACCTAATTTTTGTACATAGAGAGTCTCCAACCTAATTTTTTAAATAGAGAGTCTCCAACCTAATTTTTAAATAGAGAGTCTTCAACTTATTTTTTTTATATTGATAGTCTCCAACCTAATTTTTTTAAATAGAGAGTCTTCAACCTAATTTTTTAAATAGTGAGTCTCCAACCTAATTTTTTAAAAACAGAGTCTCCAACCTAATGTTTCAAAGTCAACCCACTCAACTTGAAAGCAAAGCTAAACCAAGCTAAGAACATTCCCGTGGTTCTACCGAGTTCCCCAATCAAAATTTGACGCAAATCGGTCATGGGGTTCCTACATACAAACGAACAAACATAGATTTCTACTGTATTATATAGATTCATGTATCCTAGTATGTAACCTATTTCTCAGAAGGAAAGTGAAGTCATGAGCTTGTATTTTGCTGTGGAACAACATTCATGGGTTCAGGAAGACAAGGATGGATAAAGAGAAACATTCATTATTTCATTCACAAGTTGGAAAACAATATTAAATTGTGTGCACTGAGACCATGGTTGTATAATAATTTTGCTTAATCTTGACGTGCTCCAATGTAAAGGAAGTACGGAAAATAGATAGATATAACATCCGTATAAGACGTCACTGATCCCTACTCTCGCCCCTATAATCAGTGACTGTATGTACAGATTTTATCTTGGCCTCACTGCACTCAATTTAATATTTTTTTTTCAAACTTTTGAATTAAATTATAAAAGAATATTTACATTGCAACCATGAAATCATAGTCGCAATGTTAGATTTCAACCGTTGGGATTTCCCATACATTGGAGTCCATCGAGAGTTAGCTACCTGTTTGTACAGCCTTTAGTAAGACACGTAAATCTGTGGAATATAAAGATGACATTTAGACAATATTATGTATATTTCATGTTGTTAAAAAGAAAACATCTATTTTTACCAGTAACTCGAAAAATAACATATTCAGTGAAATGGGTCTGTGTACACTGCACAAGTAAATATGATTTATGTTTATTATACTTGGTAAACTTGTGTCTAACATTCGTCTTCCCATTTTACGGCTTTATTATATAAATTGATATTATAAATTATATTATTATATTAATTATAATCCCTGTTTTCTAAATTAACAATTCAAGCAGTCCCCACATTCCTAAGTTTGTAAGCCTACAATCTGGGCACAGCATAAACATGGGCTAAGGTTTCACCAGAGGGTTGGGTTACACTTAAATATTGTAAAAACAAGAATGTAAACTAATAGTCTTCTCGTCTTTCCAGTGTCTTAATTGATACATTTCCTATGCACATCCCTTATATGTAGTCTTTCATATTTACCTTAATTGATACATTTCCAATGCACATCCCTTATATGTAGTCTTCTATATTTACCTTAATTGATACATTTCCTATGCACATCCCTTATATGTAGTCTGCTATATTTACCTTAATTGATACATTTCCTATGCACATCCCTTATATGTAGTCTTCTATATTTACCTTAATTGATACAATTGATTTACAATATTTAAAAATTTCTCTCCTTTAATTTTTTTTTCTTTTTTTTTCTCTTCATCAAATTATCATGATTTTAGTTCAAATTTTTTAAATTTATATTTATATTTTTCCCATCTTCTTGTTACTCTCAACCCTACTCTTTTACTACTCCATTCTTGTTTTGTTTTTTTATTCATGCTAAAAGGGATTGCCATTGTGTAAGTTCAAGTGACCCATCATTTATAACGAAACCTTTAAACTTCCAAACAAAAATGTGGAAGATATCGTTCGTTTTCTAGCTTCAAAGGTATTCAATTTTGACAACTTCCTCCAGTGTTTCTAAAGCAGATATCTGCTAGTCACTTTATAGAGATCCAGAACTGAAAATAATCAACTTTTAAAAGAAAATATCTAAATCCATTTTCTCTTTTTTTTGCTTTCACCCTTAAATTTAAGACGCTCAATCACTGATTTTTTGCCAGACTACCCTTCCCATTTAAACAAACTTCTTTATGTCAGTATGCTCTTGCTTTTTTCCTCGCTTCGTTAAATATTGAATAATCAATTTACCCTTTCATATCATGTCAATTCAAGATCGTTTTAACAAGCTTTTAATCCTCATTAAACCTCTTCACGTTCTTTTCTTTTTATCTTCCTGAAGTTTTAACCTCTAATTTTTGTTATCAACTTCTGTAAAAATACTTTCCCTCTCATCCTTTAGCTTTATCCCCCCTCTTTCACCCTTTCTCTCCTCCTTCTAGTAGTCCATTAACCCCCCGTAGTCTCCTGAGATTGACAAAGTTGACAAAACTGTAGATTTGAATAAAAAGGTGAAGGGAGGATGGCTGCAGGTTAAGGTTGAGGAAATATGGCTGTAGGATAAGATTGAGGAAGTATGGCTGTAGGATAAGATTGAGGAAGTATAAATGCAGGATAAAGTTGAGGAAGTATGGCTGCAAGTTAAGGTTGAAGAAGGTTGGCTGTAGGATAAGGTTGAGGAAGGATAGCTGCAGGATTAGGTTGAGGAGGTATGGCTGCAAGTTAAGGTTGAGGAAGTATGGCTGCAGGTTAAGGTTGAGGAAGTATGAATGCAGGACAAGTTTGAGGAAGTATGGCTGCAGGATAAGGATGAGGAAGTATGGCTGCAGGATAAGGTTGAGAAAGTATGAATGCAGGATAAGCTTGAGGGAGTATGGCTGCAGGATAAGGTTGAGGGAGTATGGCTGCAGGATATGGTTGAGGGAGTATGGCTGCAGGATATGGTTTAGGGAGTATGGCTGTAGGATAAGGTTGAGGAGGTATGGCTGCAGGATAAGGTTGAGGAAGTATTGCTGCAGGATAAGGTTGAGGAAGTATAGCTGCAGGATAAGGTTGAGGAGGCATGGCAGTAGGATAAGGTTTAGGGAGTATGGCTGTAGGATAAGGTTTAGGGAGTATAGCTGTAGGATAAGGTTTAGGGAGTATAGCTGTAGGATAAGGTTTAGGGAGAATGGCTGCAGGATAAGGTTTAGGGAGTATAGCTGCAGGATAAGGTTTAGGGAGTTTGGCTGTAGGATAAGGATGTTACGAAAACAAGGTTGAGAAGAGAAGTTTGATCCCTAGAGGTGGTAATATAAACTTTATTAGCCGCAGCGCTCGGCCCTGAAATATTTTTAACCTAACCCTAAAATCAGTGCTTACGATTAGGATCCGTTGGATCCGTTATATTTTGCCTTCCTGGATCCGCATCCGCGTAAGTATGCGGAACTGGATGCAAGAGTAAATATCAACCAAAAACTACATAAAAAAACGTTTTACTCTCTAAACCTAAATCTGAACTAATGAAAAAAGAGAGATTATAAAGATTTATATAGATTTCCTGATTTCTGAATGGTTCATCAAGTTTTACCATAAAAATAAGCGAAAAAAAAATAAAGCAATATTTGGAAATTCTTCTTTGTTTTAAAAATTCAAATAATTTAAGGAAAGGACTCAAGATTTTGATCCGGATCCATTTTTTCCAGTGCGGATCCGGATCCGCATTAAAATGAAATGGATCCCAAGTACTTCCTAAAATAAATAATAATTCTGAAAATTAGTGGCCGTGTATGTACAAAACTGATATGAGGGTCCCCCCATGGATCGTATTCTAGAACATAAAAAAAATAGTAAAGGAGGTCCCACTACAGTTTCTGAGGGTTTATTATGTTAAAAATGTTGGCTCTTTTATGGAAATGTGAGTCAACCCAATTAATTTTTCAAGTTCGTTAAATCAATTTAAACGCAATGTCAAAATAAACAAATCTTTAAATTACTGAAATCAAAATTTTATTTTGCACAATTTTTGGAAGATAGTCGGAAAATAAAATTCTGAACATAATTTCTTAAATACAACAACAACAACAACAGGAAAAATTATAAAATTTTATTAGAATGTATGACATCCTTATTACATCGTTATTGACCAAGAAACCCCATAGAATAAAACTTAATTAGTCGCTTATGTTTGTGAAATACAGTTTTCAAGAGTTTTTATAGCTTTATTTCATATTTGTCTGTTAAACATACATTTGTAGAGAAAGTTTTGGAGAATGACTACGATACGAACCTGCAGATTACCTCTATATTCTCTCGGCTAGCGCAGGTAACTTTGGTGTGTATGTGGAGGGGAAGGGGGGGTTCAGTCCATATTTTTTGCGAAATTTAAGAAACGAAGAGAAGACTTGTATTCTGATGTCAAATTGTTAACCTTTTTCCCTAAGCATCCATAATTATTCCCCCTCCCTTCCCAGGGGGTCTGAATCCATATTGTATAAAATGGATTGGAATTCAGCTAATGAGGGAAATCATAAAAATCTTATTATCTAGTTTTGGCCTATTTGTATCATTCAATGATAACCCCAGGGAAATTTTAACAACATTATTCATCTCGATATTCAAAGTTTTTTGTTCCGATGTTGCGGTTTCATTTTGTCAATTGAAAATGGATTCGTGGATCGATATATTAGTAATATTGCGGATCCAGGGACCATACAAAATGTTGCGGGTCCATTGGAACTTTCTTCCCCTTAGTCCCCCTGTTGAAAATTTTCATTTTGGTTTTTTTCAACTTGCTGGATTTGTTGTTACATGGAACGGGAAAAAAAAAATTTTGTTCACTGAATTGGGGAAAATAAAATTATTTTTATGGGGTGAAATTTGGTAAAAAGATATAAAAGAAAAATATCAGTTTTGGGGGTAATTCCGAAATTCTCCCCTGGTCCTCCCAGAACTTGAATTTCTCAATATGTTAAAATATTCAAATTGTTATTGCTCAATGGAGGGTTTCACAAAATATTTCAGGTGTTTTCATCNCCCCCCTAATACTTTCGCCAATTTCTTTGGTTCCATTTTCACCCCAATTCATACTTTCTTTATTCTGCATTTTCCTGGGGGAAAAACACCTTCCATTTGGACAATTTACTAAGCAACAACAATCTTAGATTCTTTGCTAGACAATTGTGGTACTTATAACTAGCTGAAGAGCTCGGCGTTGCTCGTGCAGGAATTTAAATAGAAAATAAAATGTCGTTTTTTTAGCTTATGTCACCCATGGGGTATCCATGTTTCCCTCGAAAAATGTAAGCTAATTTGGTCCAGCCGTTTGGCCAGCTATAGCTTACATATAAATATATATATATATATGAGCGAAGAACTTTATTATACAGATGAGGATAAAAATGTGAAATACTTTTCATCTTTTCATAATCATGAAATGTCGACAAAGATTTTATAATGTCCAACTTATCTATTTCTAAAAATGTACTTTGTGAATCTCGGAATCAAGCATTATATCACAGTCTTTTGCAGACCTACCTTACGGATTAATTCCTCTCTGATATCCCTTGGTAATCATACCCTGCAAGGATAACTGAAATGAAATTGCTCACATTGGATATCGAGATCAACAATACTCCACACAAAAATTCCGACTACAGAACATTTAGAGATATATCAACAATGGCATTTTAATGAGAAGGAAACACAAAAATAAGATTCATTTCACAGTTTTTTGGTTCTCACTGTAATGTGTGGGTTTCAACAGTCTGTGTTAAGTATTCTCAGAAAAAGTCTTTGCGTGCTAGAAAATATTTTTACAGAAAATATTCATAATTCTGTAATTACGTTTTTTATATAAAGAAATATTTTTTATTTAACTTTTGTAGAAAGGCAATAAAAGCAATGGCGTAATTTCAAGTAACAAGGTGGCAATGACGTATCTTTATCTGATCAATAATGCGGAAGATAATGTCGTTTTTCTAGGTTTAAAAGTGTCTAGTTCTTAGAATTCCTATTTATGAACCACAATCGAAAATAATTTGTTTTCAGAATTATAAACAATCATGTCTTGTTCATACTTAAACGCTTTTAAAGGTACCGTTCTGAATCGTGCATTAACATCTTTGCATGGATGGTCACTTGAAATTAAGCGTACAGTCCCTTTAATTTTATTTTTTCTCCTAAAAATCTCAACTTTGAAACTATCAATGTATATTTGTCGCCCCTCTCCAAGCAGAATATTTATAGAATCTAGCTTTATGTTTGTTTTGCATCAAGAAAAAGAAGTATTAGTTTGTATTCTGGAATATCAATGATTTAATCAGAAGATGGATTCAGTTTTCTTTATAATTTTGAAATTAGATACTTGGCGGATTTTCTAATTAATATTATTCTTTATAGCAGAAAAATAATGATTTCCACTTTTTCATTCTAAATATTTACAAAACTCGAAGCTTATTTTAAGTCGTAGATACGCCAACCATTTCATAATAATTTACTCTTCAAGGATTTCTCATAGATTAAAACTTAACTCCTTAAAGTTTATGCTATAGGATGTCGAGTTGAGTCGATGTAGCTAAGCCCTGTCTAAACCAAAAAATTACAATTTTCAATACATGGAATTCTCCACAACTTTGACTTTAAAAATATTCCTTGATTATAGATTTATTGGAGAATGTTTGCGGGAACTATTCTAAACTAACTTAATTTATCTGAAATCAATCAATCAGTCAGTGTTCATATTCTTGAATACGTTATTAACCCTACTGCTCCGGTCTATACAGTGCTCCCCCCCCACACTCTACCCCTTAATCTCCCCTTTGACTAATTAACCCCTTGCGGGGAGGGAGAAAGGGAGGGACAGGGGAGTGTAATGTCCAAGGATATAAAGTTGCAAGTGTATTACAAACTTTGGAAATATGAAGTTTACTTGCTCTCTTGTTTCACTCAAATCAAATCAATAAGGACAGGATGTAATCATGAATAGTAAATGTAATCGTATATCTCAATAATTATATCCATAAATATTATATGTAGATATATAAACAAAATATTAAACTCTAACCAGAACAAAATTCTCTTAAACCTTGGAATTTTGATCATTCTTTGGTTTATATTTACATTAAAAGTACTTTGCAGTTTCTGGGATATTAAAAAAGGTATCAACCAATCTTGGCTTCAAAAAGGGGGTTCTTTACTTTAACCTTTGCATATTAAATTAAGACTAAATTATGACTAGTTTTCACAAGACTCACAAACCTGTCATTTTAAGGTTGCAATCACGGAACCTCTCATAAATATACTAGCTTGGGAACCCAGCTTTGCCTGGAAACTAAACTTTCATTACAAACGTCAATTTATTCATTTCTAATTCTCGTTGTTCTACCAAGCTCCCCAATTAAAATTTGAGACAAATCGTCAATGGGTTCATGAGTTATGATCAGACATCCAAACAGACAAACCTTCTATATATATTTTCTATTAATATCCTATATTATATTTAACCTATTCTGTTCACTTTTCATATAATAATGTAAAGGAGTTGAGTTTTCTAACCTATCTTCCCTTGAGCAACTTACTATTTTTATTCACTGATGTTTAGAATCCAAATAAAACCTATTCTGTTCACTTTTCATATAATAATGTAAAGGAGTTGAGTTTTCTAACCTATCTTCCCTTGAGCAACTTACTATTTTTATTCACTGATTTATAGAATCCAAATATAACCTATTCTGTTCACTTTTCATATAATAATGCAAAGGAGTTGAGTTTTCTAACCTACCTTCCCTTGAGCAACTTACTATTTTTATTCACTGATTTTTAGAATCCAAATATAACCTATTCTGTTCACTTTTCATATAATAATGTAAAGGAGTTGAGTTTTTGCCACAAACTCTGATTTACCAATCTCTATACCTTTGTAGCCCAATGTCGTAGACCTTAGATATTTCAAATTATTGATCTTATAGATAAAATAATATAAGTTTGAAATATCAAAGGTTTACACCATCAGGATGCAAAGATATTGGGATCAGAAGATTTGAATTTGTGGCAAAACCTCAAAAAATTAGCTCTAGAAACTTAAATTAGTTTTAAAAAGAAAATATGATTCTTCTAAAAAAGGTTATAGTAAAATCTTCTATTCTGAATTTTATTAAGAATTATGTATAAATAAACAAAAAAGGTTAATAAGTCGAAATACAAAAAAAACTGGGGAATTTAGACTCTTACTTGCATTAATCATCATCTCAAATGGAAAAAGGCATTTTAACATAGACAAAACATTTTTTTCTTTTTCTTTGTGTGGATGAAACCTATTTTATTAAAAGACTTGGTGTCTTATTATTAATGCATTATAATCTTTTTATATTTATGCACAAATGCACAAAATTACCTATCCTCATTTTTTAAAACATCTTTATTTCCCATGAATATGAAATGTATTCATGATGAATCGACAACTATCAAACTTTATCAATCAACAACTTTTAAACATTTGAACTTTATTTTCAGTCACTATTTAGTTTCATTCCAGCAACATTTTATATTCAGAAATCGAGAAAACCGCTTTTTTGGCAGTTCTTTAACTTTTTGCTGCGAAAAACCGTGATTTTGTCGCTTAATTTAATTTGATTTGTAATTTAGATTAAAGTAGTTGGAACTCATCTAGTGCCGGGTAGAAATATATATCAGATACTCCATAGCTTTGTTTACAAATAAAGTGTACTGCAGTTTCTAGGAGGAAATTGCAGTAAGCAACACGGCAATCACCAATGAAGTTTTTGGAAATAAAGTCCTAAATTTTGGTACTAAATTTCCGATGACATTTTGTCCCAGGCCTTCAGAAAATTGGGACTTTTAAGCAAAGTTTTTATTTCCAGAAATTTTTTTCCGGAGACTTTCTTACATAGATTCAAGTAACACAAGAATAGATCACAGGACTAGATATATACATTGTACAGACTGCTAATAAGAATCCCTATGTTTTGATGAATTTGCAATTTTTTGCAAATTATATTATTTGCCAAGGATTTGCAAAGATGGCAATGCCCAATCCACAACGGTGCCATTGAAAGCTTTATCTGATTAAGTATGAATTATATATAAATGTTTATGAAAACTGATTATTTTTAATTGTGGTTTCTACTTCAGGAAAACATAAAGAAAAATTTAACACTTTTAAACCTTAAAAAACGAATATATCATATCCAGTATTGAACAGATAAAGGGTTCAAGGGTACCATTGTGAATCGGGCATTGTCATATTTGCCTGCATGGAGGAGTCACTTGAAATTAAGCATACAGTCCCTATAAGCGAATGATGGCGAATTTGAATGTTTGAAGAAAAGCTTTGAAGTGAAAAATACGACAATCCATTCTCTACTTTATAACATATCGGCAATCTGCATGGCAGTTTTATCATAATTTTTCTCCATCACATCTTGTGTGTATTGTGTTGTATATGATTTATGATCTTTAAATATTTTTGTTTTTCTTTACAAGTTTTAAATCTTTGAACATAATATCCTTGGTTTTGGAACTCTTGGCTGTTTTTTAAAGCATTTTTTTCTTTTGCATTTATAGTTTTAAATTGTTTTTTCTTTATGTAATAATTAAGATTTGTGAAATAACATAATGTCAAATGTTTAGATTAAATTTTTTTTTTAGGGGAGAGGGGGTGCATGGGGGATCCTGATAAATTGTTTCTTTTCTGATCAATGAGAATAGTTTTAAAGTGAAATAATGATATAAACAAGTTTGGTAAAAAAAAAACAAGAATAAAGTTTTGCTTTAAAATTCTATCAAAAAATGCAATAATTGTATATGTTTAAATTCTACCAAACAGTGTTAGGAAAAACGCATAGGAGAATTTAAAGGACAAAATTTTAATTTTTGTCGCTTAACCTTAAATTTAAATGTTTTGTGTGGGATTTTAATCTGTCGGTTTTCAATTTTTTTCTATTTTCTAAAAGTCTGAATATCTGAGGTAAAATATAAAGTGTGCAGACTGGTGATAAGAATGTGTGGAAGAAAAGGAGGAAGAAGGAAGGGAGGGAGGAGAGGGGGTAAGGAGGGAGAAGGAAGGCAGGAGAGGGGGTAAGGAGGAAGAAGGAAGGGAGGAGAGGGGGTAAGGAGGGAGAAGGAAGGGAGGAGAGGGGGTAAGGAGGGAGAAGGAAGGGAGGAGAGGGGGTAAGGAGGGAGAAGGAAGGGGGGGGGGTATTTGTAGATTCAAAACTTTTCCATAAATTCTCTTCATTTTGTCAATCAAAACATTAATGTCCATAATTTAGTTTAAAAAGAAACAAATGGGCATGGAAGAAGGAAGAGTTGTGTCAAAATATATTTTTCTAATTATTTTTGCAACCTGATGCTGTAATCTTTGGATATTCTAAAGTTTGACAATTTGGTTCAACAGCATTTAGAGTTTGAAATATCAAATTTTGAGAAATTCCATGTACATATTTTAATTGAAGCAATAAAAAATTACAATATTTGTGGTTAAAACAGTTTAAAATTGCATTTATCATCATTATATTTTAAATGCATTTAATAATGATAATATTTGGATTATTTTTACAACCAAACGAGACGAACATGACATTATTTCCTTGCAAATCCTCAATTTCTACCCTCCCTCCTTTAAGCTGTTGACATTAATTTCCTGAACAATGAAAGAAAAAGCTCATCTTTTCCACTATTCCTTTATCATTATTTTGTTGGAAATATTTCCGGAGAAATTATTTGATGAAAAATGCAATATTAGAATTTTTGTTAGTGAGTTATACAGATTTATAGATAGATAAATAGATAGATAGATAGATAGATAGATAGATAGATAGATAGATAGATAGATAGATAGATAGATAGATAGATAGATAGATAGATAAATAGATAGATAGATAGATAGAAAGAAAGATAAAAAGATAAAAGAAAAATAAAAAGTAATTTTACATCAGATCAATGGAAGAGTGCAATAAAACTCAGGAATCTTCCCCTAACCCATAATGCAGCCTGTAGATTTGCTGACAAATCCAGCAAAACTATAATAACTAATTTAGATAATGATGATAAATTAGTTATGGAGGATCTAGATGATACAAATTATTATGATAAACTTCAAGTTGATCCAACTCAAAATATAAAAGAGATATATGTTAGTCATTAGTCAATGTTTTTAATATTCAAAGGAATAAATGCTTTAAAAGTTATTCTCCAAAAAAATTAAAAAATTTACTTGCATTTTAGATCATTTTTGTTTGTTGTGATTGTATTTTGATGTGTGCACCCCTGTATTTAAAAAATGTATTCTCTACTTGAAGTGTTTGCAATTTATTTGAGAAAAGCAAATTTAATATTCTCTTGGTTCTTGGGAGGAGGAAAGAAATATAACAAAAACTACAATTTACGACAAGCTACGACAATTTCAAACAAGTAGAGAGTGTTTGAACTGCAAAGATTAGAATTTTGTGGAAGATTTTTTCTGTACTAAAAATTTAAATGATAAATAGTTTGTAATCAAACAATCAATCAATTAAACCTGTTTTAGCTATTTCTAAATGCATATTCGCGAAAACCAACAAAAAGGTCGGTCAATAGGTTGACTAAATGATATAGATAAGTCGATCACAACGTTAGGATATCTGCAATAACTATGGTTTTGGGTTTTCAACATAAGCTGTCAGCTGTTGCTCTTCAAGTCAACATTTTTGTCTTCGTTCTCCTAACGCGGATTTTTAAAAATAATAAATGTCGATTTTTTTCCGGGGAAAATTTTTTTCATTTGAAAAACCCAATGACCTCCATCGGTTTATCATGAGTTACCATAACGGTTATTGGATACAGACGGACAGACAGTATATATAATTCAGAAATGTCCAAGAAATGACAAAAATCACATTTGTTATGCATATATTACACAACATTTTATGGTGGAATTTCATAATATAAAATTTTATTTCATGATAGATTTTTTTCAGTTCCAAACCAAAGTTAAAAATCCAAAGTAAAATTAAGATAAAACCCACATAAAATTTAGGAAAATGAATTCTGTACATCTAAACAAACTATTGATAAAGGAGAGGTTTAACCAAGGATATTGATAAAGAAGGGGTTGAACCAAGGATATTGATAAAGGCGAGGTTGAACCAAGGAGTGGTAGAAACAAGGATATTGATAAAGGAGAGGTCGAACCAAGGATATTGATAAAGGAGAGGTTAAAAAAAGTAAAAGTTGTATTACTGTATTGACCATAAATTGTTTGATACATATGTACATGCATAGAGCTGCAAAGGACCGCGTATATGTTTAAACTGAGAAAAAAATCATCGGAACAGGAGCAATAAAGAAGTTTCAAGTTTGGAACTATAATCCACCTTTCAGTATAGAATAAATACATATATCTTCCTGGACATATTTAATCAATTTTTAATTTCAGACCGTCCAAGAATATAATGTAAGTAATTCAGTATAAAATATTAAAATTGGAAATGCTTTATGAAAAACTAAAGGAATTCACACTGATTCAAAAATAGATTAAACCAAGGAATGAAAACCAAAAACAATTTAATATTAAAACAAATCAAAGAAAGTCAACCAAGGATAGTCAGCCAAGGATTGTAAACTCAGGATAGTAATCCAAGCAATGTAAATAAAGAATACTAAACCAAGGAAAGTAAGCCAAAGATAGTAAACCAAGGATAGTACACCTAGGGTAGTAAACCAAGGATAGTAAACCAAGGATAGTAAACCTAGGGTAGTAAACCAAGGATAGTAAACCAAGTACAGTAAACCAAGAATAAACCAAGTTAAGTAAACCAAGGATAGTAATTCAAGCAATGTAAGTAAAGAATTCTAATCCAAGGAGAGTAAACAAAGGATAGTAAAACAAGTATAGTAAACCAAGGATATTAAACCAAGGATAGTAAACAAAGAATAGTAAATAAAGGAAAGTAAACCAAGGATTGTAATTCAAGCAATGTAAATAAAGAATACTACACAAAGGATAGTAATAAGTAAACCAAGGATAGTAAACAAAGGATAATAAACAAAGTATAGTAAACAAGGGATAGTAAACAAAGGATATGAAACCAAGGATAGTAAACCAAGGGTAGTATTCCAAGGCTAGTAAATCAAGGATAGTTAACCAAGAATAGGAAATTAAGGATAGTAAACAAAGGGTAGACAGCCAAGGATAGTAAACCGAGGATAGTAACCAAGGATAGTAAACCGAGGATAGTAACCAAGGATAGTAAACCAAGGATATTAAACTAAGGATAGTAAACCAAGGATAGTAAACCAAGGATACTAAACCAAGGATAGTAAGCCAAGGATAGTAAACCAAGGATATTAAACCAAGGATAGTAAGCCAAGGATAGAAACAAAGGATATTAAACCAAGGATAGTAAATCAAGGATAGTAAACCAAGGATAGTAAACCAAGAATAGTAAACAAAGGAAAGTAAACAAAGTATAGTAAACCAAGGATAGTAATGATAAAAGGTAAATTAAGAAAAGTAATCAAGGAATGTCAACCAAGGATAGGAAACTAAGGAAAGTAAATCAAGGAATGTAAACCAACGATAGGAAACTAAGGATAGTAAACCAAGATCTTAAATTATGAAAAAAAAACTGAAATAAGCTGAATCCCAATCTTAATACTATTTCATATGTATTTATTATTCAATATATTCAATCATTTTTAGAGGTGATCATAAGATTGGGATATGCAAGAAACATAATGTATATAGGCAATAACAAAGTTTAATAAATGTGAAAAGCTGTTTAACCAAGATCATTTATTCTAATTTATCTCAAAGTTCAGAAAGAACACATATTGACAGAACTTCAACCAGGCAAAGATTTAAAGACGAACGTTGTCTCAGTAATCCAAAGAGCAAATTATCCGTCAATTTTTCAGATCGAACCTTGAAGCCTTCTCTACAGGGTCAACCTTGCCAACCTGCACCTTAAAGAGGTTTTTTAGCCCTGGATCTGAGTGTTTTTTATAGCTTCAAAGAGCTTGAATAGCTTAATATTTGCTAAAAATTATGATAGATATGAAATCTGATAGATGTATATTCTGATATATGTATTTTCTGATAGATGTATATTCTGATGATAGATGTATTAGTTGACAGTAACCTCTAGACTCCGCCACTAGGATTTGAAGATATTTTGAGTTTTCTCCTGGGAACTATCCGTCATCTAAAATAGATTGACTTTTCTTCATATCTAGATACATCTAGATACTTCTAGTTATATCTACTATCTAGTTACATCTACATATATCCCATAGCTATATTCATTCTATATACATATCTACTATATAGATATATTCTACATACATCTAGATATATCTACTATCCTGCATGACATTTCTTCTTCTTCTCAAATACTTTATTAAAAACAAAAGAACATTTATACACATAGAATATAATTATAGGTATAGAGTGGCTTGTTCTCCCTCTATAGTTTCAGATAAAATAACAGACGTGATTTCAAATATTCCATGGAAGAAGAAAGAGAGATAAACTTTTAATAAATCTGCAAAAATTATGGATTTATAAATTTGTCAAGTGGCTTGTTCGCCCTTTTATTTTAGCAAAGATAATATATTCAATAAAAGAAAAACGTGAGAAAAAACTTTAAAAATCAGCAAAAATTATTGATAAGGGCGTAAATGCATAAACGCCTAGAGCTAAAATGCATAACATATCTACTATACCTAGATATATTCGAGATATATCTAGTTGTATTTTTGAACCATCACGAAAAAGTTTCAATCCAATTACAAAACTAATTTAAAGAAATATTAGGTTTTTAACCAAAAGTCAAAACTGGGTTTGATCTGTAATGACAAATTTTGGTAATTTTCAGGAAATTTCAAAACTGTGTTTTTACTTTCTGAAACTACATTTTTTGATTGTTTCGGTCTTTGGAGAACGCTCTGTAAAAAACAGTCGTTATAATGTAAAGTGACCCTCAAAGTAAAAAAGGGGGCATGCCCGACTCACAAAGGTACATTTTGAACATTTATCTGATCAATTACGTGAAAGATATCATAGTTTTTCTAATTTAAACAATTTTCTTAATTGTTTCTGTACCAAGTTACCTATATAGAAAACCCGAAAATAAAAATGATCAATTTTAGAATATCAAAATTTTCAAAGGTTTTAATAGTACCGTTGTGAATCTGACATGCTAATATTTCAATGCGGGGTCACTTATAATTACGTTAATTGTTCCTTTAAAGTAAAATTCTCCTCACATAAATATTTGAAAGTTATGCAAATGATGCCGCCAATCTATTTGATATTATTCTTTGGTTGATTCGCAGTCTTGCACCCACTATTTTTTTTACGAACGCGCGCCCTTTAAAAATGTTTGAAGTAAAGATAATTTTCCAATCGTACCACTATATACGTCTAGGTTCATTCAACAATAAATATCATGATCATCATAATTTAACTCGATGTGTACAAAGTATACAATTGTGTACACTATAATCACAGTTTATACATGTGTACCCCCTCCTCTAAAAAAATCAAACAACGAAACCCTGTTATTGTAACCAAATGGCTTTAATAAATTTTACAATTTGGAAAAATTGAACAATGTTGCAAGGATTTAAAAATCATGTTTGGCTGTGTATATTTTGTAAATACACAGCTTGCTCGAAATTAAAGCTTTCTAAACTCAGTTTTTCTTTGTTATTAAGTTTCCTCCTCCGTGGTAAATAAAGCGTAAATTGCTTGTAAACCTGTACGTGTAAATTATTTGAGTAAATAGTGTTTAAACTGTGCACGTCATGTCAAGAATAAGAGTGTACAGTTTGCTTTGCATTTCATTATTTATTTTCAAATGTTTAAAATAATCTTATATTGAAGTTTTATATCTTTCAAACCAGCAATTGATAAAAAATGGCCTTGAAATTTTTATTGTTCTAGGCTTCTAGGCTTCTTAACCCTATTCAGCCTGCCTGGCTGCCTGGGGGGGGGGAGGTTTGACCGCCCACTGTTTTCTTATTGTGATACAAATCTATAATTGTAAAGGCATACACAAGGTGATTAAGCTTCTCTAGGACTCTCTCCGCTGTGTTAAAACTGTTAGTCACAAAATATATTTCAAACCTGAAACAAGGATGATTTAATTACAATGTTTCTGGAGTTATAAAATGCGGGTATTTGTTTTAATAAAAAAAATAGGAAATGATTAACTTTAAGAAACACAAATGGTAAAGGATACAGTTTAAGGTTGTTGAATGAGCGGAGTAAATATTTATAAACTGATAAGTTGATACTATTGAAATAAAGTTCCGAACATTGTTTGTTACTAGTACTATGATTGTATTTGAAAGGGTAACTTACTATTAGGTCTTAACACACTCGAAATAGAGAGGTGATTGAATTGTGACTAAAACACAATTGTCTTCTGAAAATAATTGCTTGTTTAAAAAAAAGAAGGAAGATTGTTTTCACTTGGAATTTTAACTTATTTCACTTTAACATGAGCGGTTTTGGTACACAGTATCAGAGTTGGGGGGGTTGGGTTTGGTGTGTAGGACTCCGTCAGAGAAATAAATCCTTGGCAAACCTGGTAAAGACGACTTTCAAAGGCTCTGGGGAGTTTAAAATGATTTTGTTCAACAATAATATTTGATACGTTTTTGGAAAGCCCTTGGGCTCTACTTCAATGTTCTGCCAAAAAAAAATGGCAAATTTGCAAAAATCCAAATATTTATTACGAAATCAATTCATAAAGCAAAAAATGTGCAAAAAAAATTGCTCGAATTGCAACAAATTATACAGTTTTGCAACAGTTGCCTGCTTTCTCTCAAGCAGAACGGACCTACTATGTAGTCACAGAATTACAGCTGGAGAAGCGCTGAGTTTAGTTACGCATCTTGTATCCTACAGGGGAAGTTAGAATTGTTCACAGATTAAAACGAAACTTCATCTTCGGCTTGGTGCACTGAAAGAGGAGTTTAACCCCTCGTGGGAATACAAGCCATGCATAACAATACCGGTTTTTTACTCGACCAGATGTGAGGACTGGACTGCCATGGAAGATACCTCTCAAGAGAGCTTTCAGGGATCACAACTCCCCATTTTGCATAAGGGGTGCAGTTATGGGAAAATTCCTAAATTCCCCTAACTGGAAACAGTATAAAATGAAGGAACACAGAAAGAAATACCCTATACCCTTCTTCCTACAAACCTGCTTATCTCTCTCCTACCTGCTCCACAAATTGATGTTAAAAGAACTATTTGGAAAGGCCTTAAAGTTTAAAAACAAGAAACAAGAAGCAAGAAGAAAAAATAAATTGAACAGAAAAAGTGGAAGGGAAATCTCTTGACAGTAGAGGATGGGTGCTTAAAGCAAGATAAACAAGAAAGAAGAAGAAAACTTTGAACAGGGTAAATTAGAAGGGGATTTGAGCTTTACACTATCTATTTTTTTCACTGATAGCGAATAAAGACAAATACACAGGATGGCAGACATTCCATCCCCCCCTCTATGTCCTACTTGAGATAAAAAACTGGAAAATGTGTAAAACGCCCCCCTCACCCCCCTCCCCCCATTAAGAAAATTCTACTGAAAGTGTGTTTTAGCTAAAAAAGCAGGAGCTGAAACAGTAACATGACTGAAGCAAAATTTAAAAACAAACAAGGGAGAGAGTAATCTTGCCACTTTCAGAATATAGAATATAGATACAGGGCTCCAAAAAATAGTTCTGCCTCTGCAATTTGGCTAGCTGCAGAAAACATCCAAAAAATTCATTCATTTTTATTTTCAAAATTAGCCAAAAGTATAATTGAAGGATGGACAAGGAATGGAGGATCAAGAAGAAAGAATGAAAAACAAGAAATATAGAAGTATCATAATGTTTCCATCTGAATTCATATTGAAGTTTAAAAATATTGTAAAATTTAATTAAAATAAATTATTAAAGTTAAAAATACATTTTTACAAATTCAAATCGAAAACATTTAAAAAAATTTTAAAACTTAAATGAGTATTCAAGAAAAACGGAAAATTTACAAATACCCTTTAAAAGAGTCTGTGTAAAAAATCTGTGCAAAAAGTTTAAAACTTATTCACTATTAGATTGCAAAGATTTATGGATTAGAAATTAGTTTCTTTGAAATTTAGTGAAAAATCGAAATATATTAATAATAAAATGGTTTATATTCAGAATTTTACCAATCGTTTTGCAAAATAAACATTAAAAAAAATAAACCTTTGTTTAAGTGACAAAAAAATCTGGTTTGAGTAATATCTAAATGAAATTTAACTCAACACTAATATCTTTTGTAACAAAAACTAAACCTATTCTACAGATAATGTTGTTGTTATCAGAAGTTTCTATACATTCTTATTATAATTTAATTGTACATATCTTATTTTGTTGTAAGAAATTAGGTACTTTGTTTCCTTCCATTATTCCATGGCAATATTTTTGTTAATATTTTGTCAGTATAACATTTACAGGATAAAAAAATGTACCCTTATCATAAATTCATTATAGAGTCTGCAATTCTTGTGGATGTTTACTGAAATTTAAAAGAGTATCGTTGAATGAAACTCCAGAGTTTCCATTTCGGGGTCTTAACATTTAAGTAGATTTTAATTTAAGAGATTCAAAAAAAAGAAAATTATGAAGAAACTAAATTATATAATATTTCATAACAAAAATATTGATATCTACAAAACTGCCTAACCCCATTCGTGAAACCCGGGTTTCAAAACTGGTTTTTAGAACGATACCCTGTCTTAAGTTTTGGGCTCTGGTCTAGACGCATGACTAGACAAAACCATTTACTACTATTTAGTAACAGAGAAATCAAATCTATTTACAGCCTACTATTCACTATACAGACAGGTTGCACCCCCTTGCCAGGGAATATTGGGTTACGCCCACCTCAAATACAGAAAAAGTTGTGGATGGGTGGGGGGGGGGAAGCTCTGGAAGGGGTCATACAACTTATTTCATGCCTTCGCAATCTTCAAGATATCATATAAATATACTTTACTGTCTGGGTGTTTGTTTGTTTGTTTGTATCCAATAAACGTCAAAACGGCTGAACCGATTTGGCCCAAAATTGGCGTGGGACCTCACATGGAAGGTTTATGGATGGTCAAAATTTCAAAAATGAGCCTTCAACAAAACTCGATTTTCATTATATTTTGAAAATCCACGAAATTTATTTATAAAATGAGCGAACTTTCTTTTGTTTTGTTTTACAATTGAAATAGAAGATGGGAGCGAAGCACTTTAAAAGCATAGTTATACATATATATATATATATTAATTCAATATAAATTATTTATAAATAATATATATAAAATTATAATATCCTCTCCCCTGAATAATTATAATATATACGTCCTCTGCAGTCCTTAATCAGTATAATGAAAACCCAGCAGGGGAGAGATTGGTTTTCCGGGGAAATCCGGGGGAAATCTAGGAATAATTTAAATTTCAAGTTTTTGGTTAGATTATATATTTTCATTGAAAAACTGATACAAGAGAGTATTTTAAGTTTTAACCCAAAAGCATAAAATGCAGTGTGTAGACAAGAATGTAAGGCAAGGAAAGTCAATTGCGGTTGTGTATACGTTGTGTACATATTAAAACCAGTTCTCTCTGGGCGGAATTTGTAAACAATAATAGATGCATCAGTGTTCGTTTAGTATCCGAGGAGGTTAAAAGCATTAAATTTTGATAATTTTGATAATTCACATAATAATTTCCTATGACCAGAATATTTCATTGATTTTTTATGTGAATGATGAATCCCATGTCAGGCTTCTACATCCGTCTTGTGTTTACATTAGCGCCAAGAAACAGTACACTGCAGTACAAAAGATGTGTACACTTCTGAAATGACTTTCCTTGCCTTACATCCTTGTGTGTAGAGAGGCCGTAGTTGTCCCCATCCTCATCCTTAAAAGCTGAATATATATCAAAACGATTTCCCGGAAATCTCATTTAACTTTGCGACAGGAAAAGGAACTCTATGGTTTTGTAATGATTTATTGATTGAAAATCTGTTATCAAACTTTTGGTTCTCTAAAACTCACAATCTTTGTGAGAAGGCAAAGTTTGTTTTTCAAAGAGAATGTTTCTGTGCTTCAAGACAGTACAATTTTCTTAATTTATCCTAACCCCCATTTAACTTATGGGATCCAGTAAAACCTTTGTAAAAGCAAAACTGATGAAGGTATATTTGCTTTTCTATTTAAAAATGGATTTGCGGATTTTTTAGGTATGTTTAAAAAACTATCCTTCTTATTACTGTTACACAGGTAAAATGTAAAAGGTATGTACAGCTGTGAATCCTACAAACAAGTAAATGGTTAGGATATGGGTTTATCGTGATTACTGAAAGAGGAACATTGAATATTGAAAGATAAGGACAAAAAACACCGTCTCTCTGCATTCTATGGGTTGATTTGAATTATAAAAGGTTAGTAGCACATATGTCTCATCAATACTATTCCATATTATGAAATGTCTCCAGTAGACCCATTTTTTAAAGTTATAGACTCAACTACTGATTATAAAAGGTTAGTAGCAGGTATGTCTCATCAATACTATTCCATATTATGAAATGTCTGCAGTAGATCCATTTTTTAAAGTTATAGACTCAAGTTATCATTTTAAATATTCCAATAAACGTGAAACAACATTTCAGCTCCTGGTAAAACAAATTGCTTTATAACAACATGAAATATCCATGGGGGATGATAGTTCGCTACCTGTGTGCTCAGTTAGCTGTACTGAGCTGAAAACTTTTGAATGGGATATCCTTAATCCTTATCGGATAATTAATCTGGAGATTAAAAATGAGAGGAGAACAAGCAATATTTAATCTCGAGATTAAGAAAAAGAGTGGGTTTAGCATTATTCCCGATATCCACCATTCTAAAGTTTTCAGCTCTGGTCACTTACAACTGTATACTAATATTAATATACTAAAGGTTAGGCCAGAATCTCCTTATAATAAACAAATATGCAGTACGCTCTTGATATAGTTCATGGCCTATACAGTTAGTAAAGGATTAGCGTACATCATCACTCTATACACTATAACCTCTTTGGAAATATCTAAAAATAAGATTGTAAGATGTCGTCTTCCTATTCCATATAATGATGGGTCCTACTTTACTGTTAAAGCAGAGTTGAGTGTTAAATCAATGAAAGGATCTCTTTACATTAGCTTGAGTAACATTAGATGGATTTGCTAAACTATATTGAAGTTTGATGGAGGATACATTCATCTTCATGGATTTCTAGATTCAAACCAGCCATAGATTTCACAGATAGGATATTAGGGACCCAATTTAAACCAGCCATAGATTTCACAGATAGGATATCAGGGACCCAATTTAAACCAGCCATAGATTTCACAGATAGGATATCAGGGACCCAATTTAAACCAGCTATAGATTTCACAGATAGGATATTAGGGACCCAATTTAAACCAGCTATAGATTTCACAGATAGGATATCAAGAACCCAATTTAAACCAGCTATAGATTTCAAAGATAGGATATTAGGGACCCAATTTAATCCAGCTATAGATTTCACAGATAGGATATCAAGAACCCAATTTAAACCAGCTATAGATTTCAAAGATAGGATATTAGGGACCAATTCAAACCAGCTATTATAGATTTTACAAATTACAGATAGGATATCAGGGACCCAATTTAAACCAGCTATAGATTTCACAGATAGGATATTAGGGATCCAATTTAAACCAGCTATAGATTTCACAAATATGATATCAGGGACCCAATTTAAACCAGCTATAGACTACACAGATAGGATATCAGGGACCCAATTCAAACCAGCTATAGATTCCACAGATAGGATATTAGAGACCAAATTTAAACCAGCTATAGACTACACAGATAAGATATCAGAGACCAAATTTAAGGAATAGCGAGTAGTAGAGTGAACCAGTTCAACTACGTAGACCAAATTAAACCACTTAGTTTTATTTTACGTAGTGCAGCTTCTTCTCGTTGATTATTTAAATTTGAACCAATAGGTAGTCGTTTATTTGTACAGTAATCTAAAACTTCAAAAAGTATTCATTAACTATAGAGACTGGACAGGACTAAATAAAAGATACCGTTGCATGATATAGTATATATGATCTATATTAGAAGCCCAAAAAATTATACTGCAGTTCAAATAAATTTTCTAAATCGTGCATACTAATCTGATTTGACGATTTAATATTCGGAGAAATTACTATTTTAGACAAACTCATTTGGTTTCTTGCCAAATTCCAATTTTGAAAACAGTTTTTCAATATATTAAAAATCAAATAAAAGTCCAAACGGTGTTTTCAATTTTTATAGGTTTTTGCAAGTTTTTGTGAATATTTTTAATCTATCATATACTCAATGTAGACAATTTTAAAATTGTATGGATGATTTAAACTTCATTTTTAATTATTTTTTTTTTTTAGGCTTAAAGGAACATAACTTTGGTGGGCGGTTGGCTTTTTGGAGTATTCTGTGCGTATTTCGGCTTCCATCACATGATCATATCCAATATTCATATGACCATGGGATAATTTGTATAAAGTGAAAAAAAAAAACACCACAAAACAGTTTTTAAAAGAAATCTTAAAAATATATTTGAAAATCTGATCAAAAGTTTCTGCATAAAAAGAACTTGTAGTTCTGTGAAGAGAAAATATTAAAAATAATCATTGATAGAAAATTAAACTGTCCAATCCAAACCGATATGTTTTCATCGACAGAGAAAGGGCCATGGAGGGGGGAAGGGAGGGGTTAAGTAGGCGGGATGAGGGGGGAGATGGAGGAGGGAGGAGGCAGAGGAAAAAAAGAAAGAAAGAAAGNTTTATTACATTGCCCTCCCTTCACTCCCCCGCCTCTATTTATTCTCAATCCCTCTCTGGCCCTCTTTTATGCCCAGTTTCCCTACTTAAAATTCCTCGCCAATCATCTGATTTCCCTCCACCATTGTCTTCTCTCTCTCTTCCTGTCATCTTTCTTTTTTCCATTTATTTTCTAATTATTCATATTTTTATTTTCTTATATTTCATATACGTTTGTTCAAATTAGTTTCTAAATATAATTGAATAAAATTGACTAAAATAAGACAGCTGTCGGTTAAAATCTATAGTTTAAAAAGTCTGTATATATTACATACAATGGGATCCATAACAGTTTGGACCAGGAAGACGACTGTCAGTTAAGTCCAAATGAACATGAAACGCAGCAGTTGTGCAGTGTACACAGACCCATTTCACTTAATAAGTTGATTTATGAGCAACGTATGCGATCCATATCTCAGTTTTCAAATCATTAAAGGAATTGAGTCTTTGTCGCAAACTCTGATTTTCAAATCTTTACAACCCTATTTCGTAGATCTTAGATATTATAAACTGTACACAATTATCCAAGAGTTGCATGCTATCACGCTAAAATCGATGTGAATTTTGCCGATTACTTCTTCAAAAAGTGCTTCACAATTCTAAAATGTGCATTTTTCACCACAAGGACTAAAAACGGACTTGTGTTATACCTAATATTCTCAGTTTTAAATATCATCAGGTTGCAAATATATGGGGATTCGAAAATTTGAATTTGTGGCAAAGACTCAATTCCTTTTAAAACTATAAGATTTAAACTCAATATAGTTTTTAGATACTTGTAAATTGTAAATTGCAATCGTAATCTATTTTGTTAACCATCGATTAATATAATTATACGCATTATAACTGTAATTAAAGCAACAACGCAACTTTTTTGAATAAATTACAAGTTTAGGAAATTTTGTTTATAATTACTTTAAACTTAGAGAAAAAGCGCACTAATCATAAATCTCCACCCTCCTTAAGTTTGGGGGGAAAGTTAGTTAGTTAGTTAGTTAGTTAGATAGATAGATAGATAGATAGATAGATAGATAGATAGATAGATTGATAGGCTTCTTAAATTCTTAGGTCCGGGGATTTAAAATAAAGAATAAAATCAAATATATTTATGACTACTTATTAACAATTGCTAATGGTGGATGTCAAAGACTACAACAAGAAAACATGGCTAATTTAGCTGAATCACTTTGATTTTATAAGTTCAATTAATGCAATCCTGAAAATGTTTTGATTATTTGAGTGCTGACTAATTATCTACTTGTAAATCCATTTTGAATGTATATATTTAGTTGAGGTTTCAATATGAATAGTCTGTTTCAACAAATACCAATTAGGACAAAATTTTTAAACATTATATTTTCAATTGACTAACATTAAATTTTCTTTAATGTTTTATTTTAAGCTGAACCATACTGCATTATTATTTTGTATTTTGTGTTTGAAAATAAATACTATGACTATAACTATAATTAAAATGATATAATGATTATCCCTGATATAATATTTTTATTTTTAACTTTTAATATATTTTCTGTTTGGACGAGCCATTTTTTTAAACTACAAAAACGTTATTGCTGCCAATTCTGTTGAATAGGTTGCCAATTTTGTCTCATGAACAAAATTTCTGGAACAAACAATTTAAATTAGGATTAATTTTTAATTTTAGATTCAAAACAGATTCTTTTATTGCATGAATATTAAAGAGACAGTAAAAGAATGCCATTTATATGACTTTCTAGCTGAATTGTGCACGGCAGCGTAACAGCGTTGGCCGTGAAATAATAAAAAAATCTAATTAAAAAAATTTAATTTTGAAAAAAAAATCTAATTTAGAAAAAATAGAATATTTTTTTTGTCAGCCTTACCCCCAGGTATATATATAGATTTAACTAAAAAATGTTTGTTTAAATGTTCTAATTTGTGCACTATCAATATACGCACCCTCGCTGGTTTATGAAACTCGAATTATTAATAATTAAAAATATGAATAATAAAATAAAATAATAGAATAGAACACAATGTGTTGATTAAATTGATTACTCGCTTAATATTTATACGTTTATTTATTTTACTAATTGCATGGTGAAGGATAGGGGGTACCACGACCTGGCAAATCCTTTCCTTTCTATTATTTTAACCCTATTCCTACAGGGGGGGGGGAAATTTGACCCCCCTCTCTGTAGTTCTTTACACAACTCAAAAGTATTGGTATGAGGCTGTTTTCTGACTTTTCCTAAATACCCTAAGCCCTCACATTAGGTCTAAAACTGGGCATTTAAACTAACTGCCTGAGTCCTCAGGCACACTGGCTGAATGACTAGTTTTTCCTGTAACAAACAATTTTTTGTTTTGACCCACTTTCAGTTGTCAGATTTTGATAATTTTTAGCTTTTTGGAAAGTCTATGACTAGGAAACGTATTGCACAAGTTTTTCAAAGAATTGTTTGCAAATTATTTGCATACAACCCGTCAAAATAAAGTTGCACATTTTTAGTTTTTCTTAATTACAGATCATGTAATTTAAATCAGAGAGTTTAAAAGAAATAGAAAGAAACTTTGCTTAAAAAAACAGTCTGGTATTGAAGACCAGAGGAGGGGAATGGGGGGGTGGTATGGAAGGGAGACGAATTAAGGGGGTACAGGGGGAAATGATTGACTAGAAAGGGAATTCAAAAGAATGATTGGGAGGGGTGGGGGAAATTACTGAAAGGAACTGTATGTAAGTGCAAGGAAAGAATAATTGATTTCTTCAATATTATCCTGGTTCAACAACAATGGAGGAACTGATGCATTATAGTGCAGTACAACCAATTATAGGAAATTATTGGAACTCAACATATTAGAATATTGAACGAGAAAAAGCACAGCGATCTACAAAGCTATGGATTCCATTCATCTACTAATGAGAACCAGCTTATAATTGTTTTGTAGCCATCATGGATATAAAGAGATCACGGCAATAGATCCAAAACATCTCAATCACCATGATTCCCTTAAAACCTTCAAGAAACCAAGATATAAATATTTTTAATTCTTTTCAGACATTTCACATTTTTGCAATTCTGCTTTTGTTACAATAATTAAATGGCATAATAATGTTAGAGAAGCTGTATTTAACTGATTTCCATTATAGAATTTTTTTCTTTTTTTTCTTTTTTTCTTTCGCTTTTTTTCTTTCTCTCTTTTATTCTTTCTCGGTTTTCTTTTTTTAATTCAATTCTTTCTTTCTTTCTTATTTTATCACTTGCTTTCTTTCTTTCTTTCTTTCTTTCTTTCTTTCTTTCTTTCTTTCTTTCTGTTTTCCTCAACTTTGATATCATTTATTCCTAATATTCTCTTTCGTGATAATGCAAATATACAGCGTGTCTCAGAAAACGGGTCTACAGACTCGTTTATAATCAAGTTTTCAAGATTGAAAAATTTAAAATCTACGTACAATTTCCGATTTAATGAGCCCAATTTTAGGCTTGTAGATCTAAAAATGACAATTTTAAAGGCTCCTAAAGCTTCCAACTGGAGTAAGTGAATTTGGTAAAAATAAAGATAATCTCCGTTTCCAACCTCAATCTTGAAAATCCGATTACAAACCAGTTTGTAGACCTGTATTCCCCGTTTTTTTGAGACACCCTGTATCTTTTCAAATTTGGATAAGTATTTCGAGCAGTACTTAGCCTTGTTAAACCTCGCCCTGTTTTACTGCTTTACACATGAAGATACCCTATTAGTTGATTGAATTTCGTTGTTTTAGAAACGTATATAGATTTACAAAAACTATAGGCTTTGGATATGTACCCGTATTCCTATTTGAATTCAAACGATTTTAAAGATGTGCGCAAGCATCATAAAATGTTACCTATTTTGATGTTTTAACTGGTAGATTTGGTAACATTTTTTAGAAGGACATTTTAGAATCTTGGACCACCTTCCTGGAGCAGATGGAGCCATGTCAGGTCCAGTTCAAAATGTTGGCCAATACGGCTTAGCCGTTTCCCCTCCCCCATAAGCTTAGATAACGCAATGCATAGAAATTGTCTACATGTTAGATAAGTAATTTTCCTTGAAAATTGAAAAGATGATTTAAAATGTCAAATGTGACAATGAATTTAGGGTGTAATTTAATCATAAAAGTTGCCACTATCCAAGCATTCACCATATGCATAGTTTCAGTAGAAGTAAATATATCCATTTACTAATAGTGTTGATTGAAGGATTCATAACTCTAATTGGATAATGAAAAAGATAGAAAGATAGATGTTACCGCTATACTATTTCTATTGGTTCAGAATAGACAACAAACACATGACTCAACCCTGATTGGAGATATCAGAGTGTCGCTATTCAGACATTTCATAGTCGAGTGCATGGGTATTCGGACGGGTACATGTTTTTTCTGACTTTTATTTCTGACCTCACACGAGATATAGGATATTCGGACGTCGTATCACTCAAAATGGGTTAAACGGACTTGACTATTTTTTATTAATTTTTGCATAAATCACGAAACCTCTCGTAATATTTAGATGGAAGATGAGTAAATGGAACTGAATAGATGTCTGTTTAACAGCTTAGTACTCTCAGCTGTTAATATACAGCTGTCATTAGTTAATGTCTGAATACCCATGTTCTCAAATAGATATGTCCGTTTATACCATTATGACGTTTACAATGGTATATTAGGGTTAACTTGATATAAGATTTTAGCC